>NW_027362652.1:1820000-1905000 GCF_042186555.1 Aquarana catesbeiana | reverse complement strand
GAGATTGTGAAAGGACATGGGCAGCTGGGTACTACCCGGGGGGATATGGAGATGTATACCAGGAAACTACAGAGCAGTCAGCCTAACATCAATAGTATGTAAGATATTTCAGTGAATGGTAAGGAACTTTATACACAAATTTGTCTATGATAATGGTATCATGTGACAACCAGCATGGGTTTATGAAAGACCGTTCTTGTCAGACCAACCTGTTATTTTTCTATTGGGAATGAAGTGAGAAATTGGATGGTGGAAGCCCACTGGATGTTGTTTATCTAGATTTTGTCCCTTGTAAATGTTTAGTCTATAAAATTACATTCTGTTGGAGTTGATGAAATTGTATGTACACGGATAGGAAACTGGTTACATAAACAAGTCCAGAGGGTAGTGATACATGACTCATTCTCTGAATGATGGACTCCAGGGTTCTGTCTTGGAGCCAGTGCTGATCAATGTGTTTATTAATGATAGAGGTTGTAACCAAGTGCTCAATTTTAGTGTTTGCTGATGATACCAAATTATGCTGGGAAATAACTTTGGCACAGCATGTAGCATCATCACATTACTTTATAAGACCTTGACAAAATAGAGGCTTTGGGCAGCTACAAGGCAGATGAGGTATATTGAGAAATATTAAATAATACAAACTTTTTTTTACCAAAAATACAGATTAGAAGGGGCTCTCCTGGAAGAATCAGTGATGGATAAGGATCTGAGGGCGCTTGTAGATCACAGACTTAGCTATGACATGCAATGTCAAGCTGCAGCTTCCAGAGATAAATCAGTCATTCTACCCCTTTACCAAACACTAGTCCACCCTGATCTTGATTATGCAGTTCAGTTTTGATCACCAGGAAAGATGCTTTTGAATTAGAAGGTGATCAGTGAAAGGCAACAATATTATTTAGGAGGATGGAGGACCTCCGCTATGAAGAACGATGACCTAGATTACAGTTATTCATTTTGGAGGAGATATGAATACAATGTACAAATATACCAAAGGTGACTCCAGTAACTGTGATAAACTGTTTATTCTAAGGTCCCTGAAGAGGACACATGGCCACGATTTGAGGTTAGAAGAAAGAAGGTTTAACTTTAGCTTGAGAAAAGGGTTATTTACTATTAGAGCAGTAAAAAAAGTGGAAGTCCCTCCCCCAGGAAGTGGTACTAGCAGAGAGTGTCAACAACTTAAAAAAACTTTAGATGCCTTCCTACAGGGCTATGGGACTTGTTAGAGAATAAAAATCAGACACACTTACATACACATAGGTTGAATTGGATGGACCTGTGTCTTTTTTCAAGCTTAAAGATTATGTAACTATATGTACCAATGCAAAAATTCCATCCTGTGGGGAGCAGCGTGAAAATGCATAATTCCTTTAAAAAGCATGCTTGGGAGATAAATTGAAGCTGCCTGTGAAGTGCCAAAAAAATTAAATTGCTGGCTGCTATATGATATTTCCTGGCCAGCTTCTCTTTGTCTGTAAACAAAGGTGATTTCCTTCAAGCATATCATGATAATTGTAAGGGGGGGGGCAAAAAATACACAGAAATAGGTCACTTGTATCCCAACAACCAAAGAATTGCCACCCACTTCTGGGCAACTGGTGGCATTATCAATTGCAAGGATGCCAGTAGCCACAGGCCATTGCTGGATTTGGTGCACCAAATCAAATAAAAAGCATGGGCTCCTCCCAAAATCAATATTAAGCCCTTATCCTTGATAAGGATCTGGTGTGAATTTTAAGAGAAACCCCACAAAAAAAAAACAAAAAACACAAAAGGTCTGCCCCAGATTCCATACCAGACCCCAAATAATAATAATAAAAAAAACAGGAATAAGGGGGAGGGGGGTCACCCCCAAAGCATGTAGTCTGGCTGGCCAGGAACAGAAGGGCAGTGAGCGTGTGTCCCCTCCACTCCTGAACCATACCAGGCCACATGCCTTAATAGTGCAGGAACCTTCCTGACAAAGCACCCTGTTGTGGAGGACAAGGGCCTCTTCTCCACATCTCTCCTGCCTCATGGGTGTGGGGTCTGCAGGGGAGACTAAATCTGAAACCCTTTTAAAAATGTGTGACATCACACTTGAAGCTAGTAATAGATGCAGGGACATACTGTATGTTCCGTAGTAACTTGACATTACACAATCACATAAAGTGGACAGTCTGCAGTAGTCACAAGTGAAAGACTGCAAAGCAGATGGTTGTTAAATGACTGCACATGCTGTTTTCTGCTTGGGGTTATCAGTACTCACAGGACTGTGCTCCCTGTAAACACCTCATTGCTGGGCACGTCTCTCCTAGAAACCCTCCAGGGAAGCAGCCTCAGGCAGAGACCTCCAGCCTGACCTTCTGCAATCTGCTATAGCCCCCACCCCCATAAGGGACAGAATGACTACAGTCGGCTCCTCTTGCATACCAGGTCCACTCCACCTGGCCACTGAAAATGAAACCCAACTGTGTATGATTTAATTAATATTTGTAGCACTACCACCACAGGAGCCAATGGGTATTCTGTTCTCTGCCGCGACTCTGTAAACAGCTTCATCCCTTCTGACACACCTGGTTATATTTTAGCATGCTGGAAGGCCGTATGTTAGCTTAGGCATTAGTGTAAATAGACACCATACCTCCTTGTATGCAAGTACATTAATTATATTATTGCAAGGCAAATTAATAGGTCCAATAGGACAGCAGATGTAAGTTCCCTTTACACCATCATTAGGCATGAGGACTATCTTTTATCAGTTAAATGGACATTTTGTTTCTCCGATCTTTCTAGGAAACATCAAAAGTTCCTTCTGAGGAGCCTTGATTTTTTGTTTGACGAGAAACTATTTTTGGTAAGACAGGGAATTTTTTTGAACATATGATATTCTTGGATCTAGAGATTGTAAAGGACGGTGATCGTTTCCGGACATGTATTTATCTTCAGCCTACTGCCCACAATTCTTATATACCCTTTTGATAGCCGTCACCACAGGTTGTGGTTATGCAATACCCCTAAGGGTCAGTTTATAAGGCTGAGGCAAAATTGCACATTGGAGGACGATTTTCTCTCGCAATCGCAAGAATTATCATCCAGGTTCCAGAAAAAGGGGTATGAGAAGACCTCTCTTGAATAGAAAAAAATAAGGTAAATGGATAGGAATACATTGGTCTCCAATCAAGTTAAGATTACATCTGCACAGTATCATTTTAAATTGATTTTGGATTATAATGTTCACCGCAAAAAATTTGAAAAGTTAGTCCAAAAAGATTTGTCAAAATTAAAACAGGATAAAACTTTGGGCCCTTTTTTACTGATTCGTCTGCAGTTCATTTATAAGAAAGCCTTCTCCCTACGTGATCGATTAACCCCAGGTGTGATTGATCTTCCAATACAAGCTGAGAGTAGATTATTCTCTTTTTTTGAAAGGCGTTTATGCCTGTGGCCATTGTACGGCCTGCAGGCATTCTAGGGTTAATAACAAAAAAACGAAAGGATTTTATTGCTTCAGTCACCAAGAAAAAATATAAAATCAATTACCTTATCACATGCTCTTCTCAGGGAGTTGTCTATTAGAGTGTGACTGTGTCTTATATTATATAGGCAGGACATGTAGATCGCTCCACGTTAGACTAGGGGAGCATGTGAATAATATTAAAGGATTGAAAACCCATAACGTGCCAAGGCCTTTTTGGACTCTATCACAATCGTGACCCCAGGGGCTTGAGGTTCTGGGGTATTGAGGAGGTTAAGAAACATTGGAGGGGGGGGTAACGTTACTAGGCAGTTGAGTCATAGGGAATCATATTGGATATACGAAACTAAGGTTGGCGTCCCTGCGGGCTTGAACATTGATTTTGATTTAAAGTTTAATTTCTGATCATTAATTGCTTTCAGTTTTTTGGTTTCTGTAAAAGGTGGCTGCAATTTTTTTTTATTTTTAAGAAAATCTTTAATTATATTGATTTACATTTAATAACTATAAAAAATATATTTTGTATTTTTTTAATTTGTTTTTTATTTGATATTCTTGATTTCACGTAACGAATTGGGACTTTGTTCCTTGTTTAGACGTGGTAATGTGTTTATCAGGCTCCAAGTGGTCACTTTAGTGAGGGTTGATCTGTTAAGTTGTTCTGTTGATATCATATACAGGGGTACAGCGGTTTATTATTGGCCTTTTGCGGCATCATGTGGTGGTCTTCCTGATTTTAGGCTGAGGATGATTATCTCTTGATTAACGAGGAGAGGCGTTCTGCCCCTTCATTGAATATGCATGACTATTTAAAAGTAAGTGTACAGCATGCCTCTATACCCACTGACGAAGTTCCCCCCTGGGACATAACACGTACGGGAAGGAGTGACGTGACCTCACCCATGGCCACCTCCTTATGTACAAGTGCTCGTATGCTGGCATTTAGTGGAAGTGCCCTGTTTGTAAGTGTATATTTTTATTACCACCCCCCCCTCGGTCGGTCAGTCACCCACACATCCCCCACGGGGGAGCGATCAGTAGGTAATCCAGCCCCGTGCTTACCCCATCTAGGTCACGGGCGGGCATCACTCCTACAGGTGGCGGCTTCCATCATGTCTCCTCCTCTGCATCACGGCAGCTTCTGCCTTGCGTCTCCTCCCTCCTCCTCCTAGGCATCCAATAGGATCACTTGTCCTTTCAGCCAATCGGGTGACAGGTCTCAGGACCAGCTTCCTGATTGCCCAGGAGGAGAATCAGTATGACAATAGTGAATATTCATTCTCTATTGGCACACAAGTGGGTGTGCTTGGGGCGCAGTGCTCTGCGCCCCTAGCCCACCCTTTTTTTAAGCCTATTGGAGCCACTGGCTCTAATCGGGTGCTTAAAAAAAACCCACTGGAATCCATGCGGCTGGCACCCCGCATGTAGATTAGGGGGCTGGATGCATGGATGGGGGCCAGCACCCCTGCGCCCCTTATGAACGGGCCACAGCTGATACATACTTATGGTAAAAAGTGTACTAAAGCTCTGATATGAACTAGTAAATAAATAAATAAGTGACAAATACTAGAAGATGACCAAATAATATAGCTGCAATTATGGTGTATGTAAACTGATATCACACAAAAAGTGTTGTATATATTCAAAATATATAATGCGCTAATATTAACCTCCCAATATAAGACAGTGTGATCTCTTAATGATTAATCAGTGAATTATGTGCAAAATAATCAAATGGAGCCTATTATAAATAACATAACATCCTTGACCATAACAAAATCCTATAACTAAATATCAATGTGATAATAAATTATTGAACACAATTAAAAAGAGAAAAATAAAGATGAGATATATTAAATGTGATGAACCACAGTGCACAGGTATCTCAATAGGACAGCATACTGCTGTGAAAAAAAATAACGTCTTTAGTGATTTGATGAATATAGACAGGTTTCAATGAGTAATCCCCAGTGATAGCTGGCTTGCTCATATATTCAGCAGCTCATTAGCATGGGCTGGCTTCTGGCTTTCAAAGAACTTCCGCAGTATGAAACAACAAAGAAAGAAAGACCATTGCGCAGGCAGTGTGATATGTAATCCCTATATAATAAGGGTAAAAATTCACTCACACTTCTCAGCAGAATAAATCGCATATGGTAAGGTCAGTTGCATACAGCTAACAGCTGGGATTTCCTCACACGCCAACAGTGTACACACAGTACTGCTAGTCACTGGCTCCTCCCGACCGGTTTCATCACTAGACATGTGACTTTTTAAAAAAAAAGTACCTTTAAGACTGCAGTGAACTACTTTTGGGCTGTTAGTCTCCTGTTGTATTTGATCACTAACCATGGAACAAAACACAGCTGAATCTGCTCACCAGTCCTGGTACATGCAAACCCTGTCCTGGACACTTGTCAATCTGCTGTCCTCTGGAACCCAGCCCTGCTAACTCAGTGCTCATGATCATCGCCTCTGGTAGTCACAGACACACACAGGAAACAGGTCTGTACCCCTCTGGTCTCTAGCAGAAAGAAGCGCTCATGGATCAGTTCTTGGCACTCCAGCCCTCCCAAAGCTCTCTTGGTGCAGACACCCACAACAACAGGTCTGCAATCTCTCCTAAATTGCCCAGGAAATGTCTGCTCTCTCCTCTGCTTACAGGCCTCATTAGCCTCCATTGTACAGCGCTCCCTCCAGGACTGTCAGAAACCATGAATCAGACTGAGACAGAAGTACAGTTAAATCACACTTGTTTAATAATAATTAAAAAAAGGTAAACATAGTCAAAACATAGCCAGAGTTCAGGAACCGGAACGGATAGTCAGACAAGCCAAAACGTCAGGGAGCCGGAGATGACCGTAGTAAAACAGCAAGCAGGATCTGGAGCCAGAAGGAATGTCAGCCAAGCAAGTCTTTAACAGGAACACAGGAGAGCATCTCTAGAGATGTGACCAAGGCAAAGCCAGAGATCATCTGGACTGGACAGCTTAAGTAGGCAGGACTGACGAGCAGGAGATCAACAGGTGAGTCACTGTGGAGAGATAGGAGCTGGCAATTAGCTTACCGATGAGCGGCCAGCTTTGAGAAGGAAGGGGTATGAGCCCATAGCTTGAATAAACAATAGGAGGCAAAATTAGGTTAGTAGTCACACAAAATCAAACATATTCAAACCAGAGTTTGGCAAGGGAACCTCCCACCATTTATTAGAGGGAGTAATCCCTGTCATGGGTGTTGAGAGTACACGTGTTTAGCAAGGAGAATTGCAACTCTTTTGGAGTTGGTGTCTGGAGAAGCACTATGATAAACTATTGGGAATCTAGAGTCGCCCAGTCTCGGAATGTTGTCTATTCTAAAATGTGTCTCTTGAAGGAAAATTATATGTGTTTTGATCCTTCACAATTCTCTGAGAAATCGAATACATTTTGCAGGACTATCGAGTCCTTTGACGTTATATGAGGTTATTGAAACACTTGCTATGATAAATGAGGTGCGACAATGTGAAGTAGAATGGGAGATAGGGAGGGGGTGTGGAAGAAAAGAGAGAAGGCGAAAGAGAGAGAGCAACATCTCTCCATCCAAAACACAATTATTAAGTCGTAGGAAGAAACCCACTTATAGAAGATGTGATGGGAAGAAACTTATCTAAAAGAGTGTGTCAAGCATCTGTGGTAGTGAGCCCTTGTAGATTGCCAACTCAGGGTTCCCCAGGGCGTGGAGTCTAAGCCCCAGCCAGCTTCTTCATCAGAGCCCCTGATGTTGGGAATGGACTTGCAGCAAGCTGGTACTAGGTTGCGGCCCCCAGGTACAGCCAGTTGAAGATGTAGAAACCACTCACGTGTGCAGAGTACCAGCAGCAGGAGACAACAGGAAGTCCGGGAGACAAGCCAAGGTCAGGACAGCCAGCAAACAAGCACAGACAGTGAACAAAGCTGGGGTCAATACACGTGTAGTGGGTCACAGGACACACAAGTAGCAAGCCAACAGGCGCTCAGAGAACTGAAGTTTCTCAGGCAATGTGGGCTACACTAAGCATGTCTTATATAGGCAAGTAAATTAGGAGGTGGGCCAGGAAGTGATGGAAGGGAAGAAATAATAGCCCACAGAATAACAGGTGATGCCCATAATTAAGCACAGCCAAACTACACAATGGAATCGGGTAGACAAAAGCGCTGCAACAAAGAGGTAAGAATACACAAGCTGGAACTACAGGCTAACGTTACAAAGTGGATGTATAGAAGAGACTGAGCAGGATGCAAAATTTTGGGTATCGTCAATGTGAAAATAAGGATAGGTGTAGAACGCTCTAAGGGAAGAAGAGTCTGTAAAGAGGTAAGCAGGCATTTAAAGCAGTGTTCTAAGGTGTCGTAAAGAAGAGGTGAATCTCTAGAAACAGAATTACTTTTCAAACCCAGGAACCATTTAACAAGCATGATGTATAAGGGAAACAGAATTTTGTTTTCAAAATCCTGTTTGTTAAAGCTAGTAAACCCGATGACACCTTTTTTTTTCATACACCTGTAAGATAAAAGGCATAATGAGCTAGTATGCACCGCATACTAGTTCATTATGAAATACTTACCTTAGAACGAGGCATCGGTATCTCACCTGGTCCACACCGAGGTAGCTGACATGTTGCCTCGGCGTGTCTTCCGGGTATCACGGCTCCAGCGCTGTGAGTGGCTGGAGCCGCGGCATTGTCACTCCTGCGCATGTGCGCGGGAGACTTCTTTCCGGCAAGGTCCGGCATCTGTCGGGCTTTCAGCCAAGAATCCTCTGTGCGAATGCACCGCTGCAGTCAGCGGCTCATTGCAAGTTAAAAATTTGACTATACAACCACTTTAAGGAAGGAAGGTAGGGGTCCACCTTCGGGTAACAAATGGCACTGCAATTGGACCTCGTGCCCTACACACACTTTCGGAGGTGGGTGCCAAGTTGTGTCTTACAAGTAGGTGTCATGGACCCCGTCTTCCCTGTCAAACGACATCATGTAAAAAAATATAAGGAAAGACAGAGCAGTAAATATGGAAACAACTATTTAAACAACAGAACCATGGTGAACTGTGCCTACATTGCCAGACAAAAATTGTACAATCCAAGAGTACTTGATGATGTGACGTAGTAGGGGCAACCATACCCCACCAGCCCTGCACGAGGGACTCCCAACCCATGTATGCACACAGCTTAACAACTAGAACAGTGGTCTCCAAACTGAAGCCCGGGGGCCAGATGCCGCCCTTTGCTTGCTTTTATCCGGCCCTTTGGGCACCATTTTATCCACTGATACCAACAATGGGGCATAATGAAACATAGAAAAGTGACGGCAGAAAAAGACAGAACAGTTCATCCAATGAAGGGCCACAATTCCTCCCAATACAAAAGAGGAGGGAATTTGGGACTGTAAATGAGGCAATTTGACTTGATAAATGTAAGTCAAGTTTAAGTTTATTGGTGTGTTAGCATAATGGCTGGATATAAATACATAGCATAGACATACTGTATAACATGTACACAGGTAATTTCACGTATATACACTGTATAGCATAGATCGTCATATTAACATCCATATGCATACACACATAAGTTAGGCAGCACAATCAACTTAGCAGTACACAGCAGTTTAGGATACAGATTTTTGGCCTTTGGTTGTATGTAAGTATTTAGGATCGGGAACCCTGTTTCTTCTTACAAAATTTCGTTTTAAAGCTAGATATACTCATACTCTGTTTCTTTCAGATATTCTTAAACATCCCCTAAAGAAGCGTTTTAATATATGAAACACATCGGGAATTTAGGATGTATCTACATGCTTTTTTAGGACCCCATCTCTACATATAACTATTTTATTCCAACCAATTTCATTATTTTTCATACATACTTCCACACATCTGATACTAATCTGTATTCTAAACTGCTGTGTACTGCAACGTTGATTGTGCTGCCTAACCTATGTGTGTACGCATTTAGATGTTAATTTGATGATCTATGCTATACAGTGTATGTATATATATATATATATATATATATATATATATATATATATATATGAAATGACCTGTGTACGTGTTATATGTCTGTGCTATGTATTTATATCCAGCCATTATGCCAACACACCAATAAACTTATATTAAGTTACATTTATCAAGTCAAATTGCCTCATTTAAAGTCCCAAAATCCTTCCTCTTTTGTACTTGAATAGGGATGGAGGCATATATACATATATGTGCCTCACCTAAAGTCCCATACCATGTCCCCCAATGATAATAACAACGAGGCCCAATGACACCAATGATGGGCATAATTCCTCCCAATGATGGGACATAGTTTCTCCCAATGTTGGGACACAATTCGTCCCAATGACCGGGCACAATTCCTCCCAATGACACCAATGATGGGGCACAATTCCTCCCATTGATGGGGCACAATTCCTCCCAATGGCACCAATGATGGGGCACAATTCCTCCCATTGATAATACCAATGAGGCCCAATGATGGGACACAATTCCTCCCAATGACCGGGCACAATTCCTCCCAGTGACACCAATGATGGGGCACAATTCCTCCCAATGACACCAAAGATGGGGCACAATTCCTCCCAATGACACCAATGATGGGGCACAATTCCACTCAATGACAATAACAATAAGGTCCAATGATAAGGTCCAATTCCTCCCAATGACATCAATGATGGGGCATAATTTCTTCCAATGACATCAATGTTGGGATACTGTCACATACTTTGTGGCAGAACCTTACATGTAGAGGAAGACCTCTCGTACAGCCCCAACTCAAGGACCATTGTAGTTAAGGTGAGGTAAGAGTAAGATGTCAGCAGGAACAGTAGATGCAAACACACAGCGGATGGAGGACCGGCGTCACCAGGCACCATGCAGAGCATGACAGACGGATAACTGGATGAAGAGTCAAATAAGCCAGGTCAGCAACGGATGATCAGAGGCAAGCATGCAGAGAATGGTCAATGTGCAGGCAGAAGTTGGCAATATCAAGCAGATGAGAGAGAACAAACATAGTCAAAACATAGCCAAAGTTCAGTAACTGGAACGGATAGTCAGCCAAGCCAAAAGTCAGGGATAAAAGTAGTGGAACAGCAAGCAGGCGCCAGAGCCAGGATGGATGTCAGAAAAGCCTGTCTTTAAACAGGAACACAGGAGATGTTTCTTGTGATGTTTACAAAGGCAGAGCTCCTCTGGACTGGACGGCTTAAGTATGCAGGACTGACGAGCAGGAAATAATCAACAACAGCTGAGTAACTGTGGAGAGAGATGGGAGCTGGCAATTAGCTGACAGCTGAGCGGCCAGCTCAGAGAAGGAAGGGCTGAGCCCAGCCCTGACAATCAGACAGGCATTCTCCTAGGTCCTGCTAGAAGGGCACCTGTAAGAGCATATCTGCGCATGCGTATTTGCCCTTGCCTCGGAACTTCAGCTGTGCTATGGCCAGCACATCCCTGACAGACACAATTCCTCTCAATGACATTAACAAAGGGGCCAATGATTCCAGTGATGGAACTCAATCCCTCCCAATGACACCAACAATGGGGCCCAATGATACCAATAACTGGAACACAATTCCTCCCACCGACACCAAAGATGGGGCATTGTCTTTTCCCACGGACATCAGGACCTTTTCTACTTCCAAAGGCCAGAGTCCAGCCCCCATTAAGTCTGAAGGATAGTAAACTGGCCCTTTGTTTAGAAAGTTTGGAGACCACTGATATAGAAGCATGAGGCCCTTAGCGTTCCTATAGGATTGTCTGTAAAAGGAGTTGCCTACGGACCTGTACTCACAGTCAGGACCATAATGGGAACACCACCTTGTCTGATGTGTATGGTAAGATGTATGAAGTCTACCCAGTATGTTCACCAGGAGAATGGTAGAATTAAGAATGGTAGGTGTTGGAGTGTGAGGGGTCTCTTCAAGCTGCAGTCTGTGAGCTTCGCATGGTGAGAGAGTTTACTGGAAGTGGTAGAAGTACATTAAGACTTGAAGAGATTATAAAAGCAGAAGCCTTCTGTGTGCATCACTAACCCTAATACTTACCTGAGCCTGTCTTTATCCAGCAGGAGTGTCTAAGCTGCCCGGGACTTCCCTCCTCATTGGCTAAGACAGCAGCAGGGTGCGAATGGCTTCTGCTGCTGTCAATCAAAATCATTCAGCCAATCAGGAGTGAATGGATACAGGGAGCTGTGACTCGGCTTGGGTGCCCCCATAGCAAGCTGCTTGCTGTGGGGGCACTCACCAGGAGGGAGGGGCCAGGAGCACCGAAGAGGGACCCGAGAAGAGGAGGATCAGGGCTGCTCTGTGCAAAACCAACTGCATAGAGCAGGTAAGTATAATATGTTTTTGACATTTTTTGAGACTTTACAATCACTTAAAGGCATGCTGATAAAACATGAACAGGCAAAACTAGACCAGGATCATTCGGTCATTGAATCTCTGACAATCAGTCCTCATTAGCTCCGGCATTGGAATGAGAGTTTGGCTGGTGTGGATGTCTGGATCCAGGTCTTTGCCATCACTGATTGTTAATTGGAATCGGGCCATCCACACCATTCTTTTATGTCTTTGGTTTTGACAATTACACAGTCCTTGTGAGCCACTTCTATAAGACCCCAGCAGTTCTCTTTATTGTAGTTTTCATCAGGGTGACAGGATAGAGCAACTTAGACCCCATGCACGCATCCTCATGGAAGTGTTTGGGCTCATGCTGTACACAATAATATTTGAGATACAATAAGTCCCATCATTGGTGGCAACAAGATTAAAAAAAAGTCCCATTGTTGGTCTTAGGGAGAACCGTACTTACCCAGCCCAGCACTGGTGGTCAGTGGTGGTACTTACCTGATCACACACTCCTGCTGCCTCTCTGCTGATGTCAGAGTTATACTTTCACTATGAGAGAGGAGATCACTGCTCCCCACAGTCTGGTATAATTGCAATACTCGGCTCCTACCGACGCGTTGCATCACAACACACGTGACACAACGCGTTGGGAGGAGCCAGGTGACGTATCTTCCAGTCATGGCTGAGACCGATGGAGGGAGATTGGGAGAAGGCACTGTGAGTTCAATGTGATGTAAGGTTGCACTGATACTAGTATCGTTGCCAATATCGAGCACTTGCACGATTACTTGTACTAGTGCAAATGCCCCAATGCTTAATCTGATACCTTCAGGAACAAAGAGCCATCACTCCTGGAAGTCAGTGGGTAGAGACAAGACAGAGTCAACCACACGCTGGTAGGTAAGCTGGCCGGGGGAGGGGTGCAGCTATGTTCCCAAGACAAATGTTCACTATATGGGCTGGGTGTAACAAGATGTACGCTGCCGCCTTCTGACTGCAGGCCCCCTGCGGCCGAGTGCAGGGATGTACAAAGATGGGTGTTGCAGTGTTCTGGCGGAACATCATTTCCGTTACTGAATCTGTGGGTCTTCTAAGTCTGAACTGGAACCTCGCAAATGAGAGGTGTTGAGGAAAATACACTCACTGGCCACTTTATAATTAGGTACAACTTGCTAGTACTGGGTTGGACCCCCCTTTGCCTTCAAAACTGCCTTAAAAAGGAGACGTCCAGCCTGAGCTTTTGAGGCTGGGCTTCTCCTCTGGGTCACAGGAGTGCAATTCGTTTTGCACTCCTGTGACCCGTTTTCAGCGGAGAGCGGTCTGGAATCCGCTCTCCGCTAACGTAACTGCAATCAGTCGAGGCAGAGCGTCATTCCGACTTAGGAAGTCTGGATCCGCCAGCTACGTGGACTGATGACAGTCTCAGCCTCTCAGCGAGCCGCTGGGACGGCCACTCGCTGCCCCTCCTTAGCCCAGCGCTCCAATGAGCGTGGAGGAGCAGAGCAGGAGAGATGCTGACTGACAGGCAGCATCTCTCCGCTCAGGGAGGTGAGAGAACCGAGCCATCGGCGGTATTCGGTGGCTTGGTTGTCAGTGAAGAGGCAGCGGGAGACAAATGCAGCATGGGTCTGATGCTGCATCCACCTAAGTAAGTATGAAACAAAAAAATAATATAATAAAAAAACCACCCCATACTTCTCTTTGAATTAATTCTTCGTGACATAGATTCAAACAAGGTGTTGGAAACATTCCTCAGAGATTTTGTCCATATTGACACAATAGCATCACGCAGTTGCTGCAGATTTGTTGGCTGCACATCCATGATGCGAATCTTCCGTTTCACCACATCTCAAAGGTGCTTGATTGGATTGATGTCTAGTGACTGTGGTGACCATTGGATGACCTCTATCTGCCACTGTAGTGGTTAAATGGAGTTCCACCCACTTTTACAACTCTTCAGCATCTCTCACTAAACTGTGCACTGTAAATTAATTGGATATTTTTACATTTTTTTTCTCAGCACCTACTGTATATCTGCTGTATTCATTTTTCACTTCCTCCTCCCTGGCTATGGCCCATCGCATCATTTCCTGTTTGCAATGCCTTCTGGGAAGGGGCGGCAACTTCCTCTGACACTGCCGTTGCTATGGAAACCTGACCTGAAACCTATTACACCGCTTGTGCTGCATCGAGCATGTGCGAGATCTGCAAGGATGAGATCCAGGAAGAAATACAGTCTGGCTTCAGATGCCCACACTTAAGATGGCCACGGCCTGCTGGAAGTTTATAAAATAACAAACTATTGCTATAAACTACCAAAACAGACCTTAGTTTACAGACTAACTTTACTAGAATACATTAAGCTTGTGTATTATAGGGGTATTTTTATTTAAAAAGTATAATTTCGGCTGGAACACCACTTTAAGAACTTCAATCGAGTTCAAGGTTAGATCTTTGCTGCTGTTGTTCCTAATTATAAAGTGGAGGTATGCGTGCATGCTGGAAGCAGTCACTCCAACACGTCTGTTCAGTACGATCACTTCCTTATTTCTGTTTATTGCAGGGCGGTGCTCAAGGTTTTATACACAAAGTACAATAGATTATACGTCACTATTCTATAAATGTGTTTAGCAGTATAAAAAAAGCATCTTATTGGCTGAAATACAGGAAGAATGCATAAACTTGATGCTGAGGCTTGGTTGTTGCTGGCTCCCTCTTCACTTCCTCATTCTTCCAATGCGGGGGAGTGGGAGTTAGATGCCATCTTCAGTTCCAAAGCAGAGCCAAGCTGTATACTATATAATAAGTAAGGAGTTGCATAGAAACATGTATACACATAGGAAAATAGGCATTTTCTGATTATTATTATCTACATTACATTCCTTCACACCACCTGAATGTCACAGCTACAAATCAAGACTCATCACACCAGGCAACGTTTTTCAAATCTTCTATTGTTCCATTTTGGTGAGCCTGTGCAAACTGTAGCCTTGGTTTCCTATGCTTAGCTGAAAGGAGTGGCA
Source organism: Aquarana catesbeiana (assembly GCF_042186555.1). Lineage (NCBI taxonomy): Eukaryota > Metazoa > Chordata > Amphibia > Anura > Ranidae > Aquarana > Aquarana catesbeiana. The sequence continues at coordinate 1,890,149 of NW_027362652.1, read as the reverse complement.
CCCACTGTGGTCTTCTGCTGTAGCCCATTTGCTTCGAGGTTCAATGTGTTGTGCATTTTGATATGGTATTCCGCATACCTTAGTTGTAACAAGTGGTTGAGTTGCTGTTGCCTTTCTATCATCTCAAACCAGTCTGCCTATTCTCCTCTGACATCAACAAGACCTTTTTGTTCACACAACTGCCGATTACTGGGTATTTTCTCTTTTTTGGACCATTCTCAGTAAACCCGAGAGATGGCTGTGCGTGAAAATCCCAGTAGATCAGCAGTTTAAAATACTCTGCCACGTTCAAAGTCACTTAAATCCCCTTTCTGATGCTCTGTTTGAACTACAGCAAGTCATCTTCACCATTTCTAGATGCCATGTGATTGGCTGATTAGCAATTTGTGTTACCAAGTAATTGAACAGGTGTATCTAATAAAGTGACCGATGAGTGTAGATAGATAATAAAAGCCAGACCCAGCAGAGTGACATGCTAACATGACAAACACATACATGCAATGTGCCAAGAAGAATGATACAAAGGTACAGGCCAGAAGAGAAGCAAGGTCCCGACCTCTCTAGCAAAACCACCTGTGCAGCAAAGTCATAAAGACAAAAATTGCTTTTAGAAGTGTAACCGACAGGGCGGAAGTGATGTCATTGCCAAGCATGCTCAGAGGCGACCTGTAGACTCTGGCGCCATCTTGGAAACTGGCAAAAAAGGGATCACTTCCTGCCAGTGTTCCATCAGATTTGGCAACCCATCAGAATGTGTAACAGAAGTGACGTTATGTCGCCACCATCTTGCTACACCCCGCACTTGCCCACAGGAAGGATAAAGTGGGAAGGGGGCAAATGGACATCTTGTTACACCTACCATAGTTTTGCATTTTACACTTATTTTTAACTGTAAACTGAGGTTATATTGTGAAATAGAGTACTTACAACTCCGTTTGACTGTTTAGATGTTGAATTTTAAGACGGGTCGCCAAATCTGACGAAACACCAGGCATGCTCAAAAGCCCTGAAGTGCAGCCACCATATTGGAAAAGGGCAGAGGAACACAGGGCTCAGGAAAACAATAGATCATAGCAGAAGCATAAAAAAGGAAGAACTGCTGAAGAGAACCAGGCTTGTTTAAAGCTCTTTGAAATACTGGCCAGCACATCCCCGAGATGACCAGACTGGGGTTTCCTCCATAGACCTTGTTTGGAAACTGTACAGGAAGGGGACTTCCATCCAGGAGAGGCTGAACCTGGCTGGGGTGACTGCAGTAAGGGGTACCCACATGATCCATCTAGTCCCAGTCGGGTGAGGACAAAAAGGAGAATGCTGTTGTGGGACCTAGCAGAAAACTTATAGTTACCAGCAGGGCTTTTTTTCAGGGGGAACTTGGTGGAACTCAGTTCCACCACCTCTGGCTCAGATCCTTTGGTACCTGCTTACCACAATCTCTTGTAAACTCAGAAGGCTGGTTTCTGTGTTTACAAGTGACAGCTCTGCACTCTGTGTGTAACCCCCTGAACTCTGCACTCTGTATGTAATGCAATCCTGATATTTAATGCCCCTTTTAGACCCTTCTACTGTTTGTGAAATATGACCACACCCATTATTTGATGTGATTTGGAGGGTGTGTGTGGGGGAGGGGTTTTGGGGGGTTGTGGTTGAGTTCCAGCACCTATTGTTTGAGAAAAAAAGCTCTGGTTACCAGTATATGCTACCATGATATTCCATGAAAACAGGTTGGAGGATTAGAATAGTAAACACTTTCATAGTTCTCAGCTGGGAGTGTCTGGGGTTTCATTGACTTGTACACAACTTCACTTCCAGAACAAACTCTTCATGTTCCTCCAGTCCTGAGGTCAGGAAATATTCAGGTGACAGCTGAAGCCCAGGCACCATCTTTCAATAACAATCCATTATTGATTATAATTTAATATCAAAAAAGACCTGACAAAGTTATCACTTCCACACACCTCGGTAATGGTGAGTCCCCCTGCACACCCCAGTAATGGTGGGTTCCCTCGCACACCTTGGTAAAGGTAGGTCTCCCCCCCCCACACCCTGGTAGTTGTGGTCCCCCCTGTACCCACCCCATTAATGGTGGGTCCCACCCAACACTCTCCAGTAATGGCGGAACCCTGCACACCCCCGATAATGGTGAGATCCCCTGCACATTCTGATAATAGTGGCTCCCCCCTGTACAAACCCCAGTACTAGTGGGTCCCCCCCCCCACACGCCCTGGTAATGGTGGGTCCCCTGGTTCCAATTATTGGTACTCAGCAATACCACTTTGTCTGACTGTGGACAGCGAATGCATTTTTACCAACTCCAGCATTTCTAGTAAGGTTTCCATCATCTCTATACATCCCATGTCTAAATGGATGAACTCTTTAGGGACTTTTCCCTTATCAAGAGACATGGAGGGGCTTATTCACTGCAGCTTGAGAGGCTGAGACATTTAAAGGGGCCTTCACCTCACTGGACGTACCCATCCACACAGCCTGGTGCTCCCCTGGAGCGCTGTCAGATGCATGTCTCCTACTCATCCCCTTTTAACTTTTAACAATAAGCCTCTGCAGGTCAACATCAGTTACATGGTCACCTTGACTTCTGACATTATTTAGCTGCTGGGCTGTGGACAACACATCTGCCATGCATGCGACCTTATCCGGTCCTTCTGACTGGAGGGGGAACAACCTTCACAGTGTAGTAGTTTAATATTCCCAAATATGTATTAAATACAACCAGTATAAAAACAAATGCAACTTTCAAACTTACATAAGGGGCCACCAAACCTGCAGAGAATGGCGTCACGACATTGTAGTGTAGCTCTACATACGTTTTACGTGAAGGTTTGTCTATAGTGGCCATTATTTTGTAGCCTTTTCCCGAAGCTCCAATACATCACTTCCTGTTTTGGTGCCATTTTTTGTTGTAGTCTGACCAGCTAACTCGAGAGGGGTGTTCTGTCAGAATCGGGGAACCATCAGATTAGCTAACAGAAGTGACATTCTGTCAGCTATGCACGCATCCGCCGCTACTAGGTTTGCTCATCTGACAGAACACCTGCAGTCAGAAGAAGGCAGCGGACATCTTAGTACACCCAGCTACGTCTTGAATTTCACAGTAATTTTAGCAATAAAGTGAGTGTATACAAATAAATATAGTATATTGACATCTGTGATGCTGTTTGGATGTTTAAAAATTATAAAAATGTCATATGGGTACAGTGTTATATGACCGCGCAATTGTCATTCAAAGTGAGACAGTGCCGAAAGCGGAATATTGGCCTGGGCAGGAAGGGGGTGAAAGTGCCCGGTAGGCAAGTGATTAAATTTCACTGAAAGGGCACTACTTTATTTTACTATTTTTATTTAGTTCCCGACATGAACTCACCATTGGAGTGAAGACTTGGATTCCACCATTGGGTGCCCGCATCTGACAACCACTTGTAATATGGGGGATAGCTGAGTGGTAGATGTGTTTTTCAGTGAGTTCACGGTCGTTGGCTATTAGGCTTAGGGGAGTGGTAACCCATTTTTTTTAACTCCCTGGGTTTGCTCACTCTCTCCAAAACTTTACCCTAGGTTCACATCTATACAGTTGATGTGGTTATCAGACGCGTTTTGTGGTTTTGAACATGCGGTTTGTGTTTTTTTTTCTCTTTAACAAACTCTGTATAGCTGGTTGGTAAGGAGCGCACCAGGAAGCTTCTCCGGCCATTGCGTCCTTAACAACCGATGGTCTGGATTTTGAGGGGAACCTCATGCCACAATTTAAAAAAAAAAAAAATGGTGTTGGGTCCCACCCAAAATACATACCAGACCCTTATCTGATCATGCAGCCCGGCAGGTCAGGAAAGGGAGGGAACAAGTGGGTGCACACCCCTCCTGAACCATACCAGGCCACATGCCCTTAACAGAGGGGGTGCTTTGGGGCAGCGGGGCTCTGCGTTGTTGATAGGAACAAAGGTCCCTTCACCCACAACCTGGCCAGTGGCCCTGGGGATTTGCAGGCAGGGGTTTATTCAGAATCTGCCCCATCTGAATGAGTATGGGGTACATAGTACCCCTACTCATTCACCAAAAAGTGAGTAAAGACATTACCAAAGCAGTCGCCCCCCCATGTTAAGGGCATGTGGGCTGGTATGGTTCAGGGGTGTGCAGGGGGGCCCACCATTACCAGTGGTGTGCGGAGGAACCCACTATTACTGGGCTGTGCAGGGGGACCCACCTTACTGGGGGTTTAGAGACATTAACACCTAATGACAGAGGGTAAAACAAATGTTAATACCTGAACACAATTTCGCAACTTTGCCATGTGTTAGTAAATCTGTATATTACATCTTTATAATTACTTTGTGTATCCAGGTGGGATACAGTATACCATGTTTTGTCCAGGACAAATTGGGTTTCTTTTAGTCCTAAATGGTAACGGATATTGCCTGATTTTTTTTATTATTATTATTAAAAGGAAAACCCCCCAAAAATAGTAAAAAAAATGTTTTTCAAATAAAATGTAGCTTTAGATTTCTTACCATTAGGGTTAGTTTACACTTGCTTCAAAACATGGCTTTGGACACGCTTTGTTAAAGCTCTCTGAAAGCCAGTCAAAGCTCGTCTCTAAATAAAATGGTTAGCAGTGGGGCTTCAAGCGAGCTTTGCCATAGACTTCTATGAAGGCTTTGAAGACGCTTTGAAGCACAACTAAAGCTACATGGGGTATAATTTTTGAAGCAAAGCAAAAGCAAGGTGTAAACAGGACTTTACTAGACATGCGCACTGACAAAAAATTTGTTAGTTTTCGTATCATTCTTTTTTTGCTTTTTTCGGAAATTTGAAAATCCGGAAATTCGGAATTCAGAAATCCAAAAATTCGGATTTTCACATTTCCGAATTTCGAATTTTCAGGTTTCCAAATTTCGGATTTCCGAATTTTCAAATTTCCTAGTTTCAGATTTCAGAATTTTCAAATTTCTGAATTTCGAATTTTCGAATTTCCGAAATTCTGAATTTTGGGATTTTCGGAAATGCGAAAATTCAGAAACTCAAAAATGTGAAAATCCGAAAATTCAAAAATCTGAAAAAAAGAAATCAGAAAAGAAAAGAAAATCAGTAAAATTCGAAATAATAACTAACTAATAATGACTAACTATTAAATTATAGGTATTGAAATTTCCTTTCAAATTTGGCTGTTTGTGAACGTAACAAATACAAATTTATCTGAAGTTACGAATTATCCGAAATAACGAATGCCGCATCTAAACAAATAGAATGGAACAAATTAATAATAAATAATAAAAGGTTTTATTATTATTATTGTTATTCATTATTATTAGATTGTTACGTTCCATTAGCTTAGATACAGCATTCATTATTTCAGATAATTCGTAACTTCGGATAAATTCGTACTCGTTACGTTCACTAAAAGCCAAATTTGAAAGGAAATTCCAATACCTATAATTTAATATTTATTATTAGTTATTATTTCAGATTTTCATTCCTTTGAATTTTCAGATTTTCATTCTTATTTTTGGATTTTCAAATTTCCAAATTTTTGAATTTTTGAGTTTTCAAACTTATGAAATTTCGAATAGTCGAATTTCCTAATTTCGAATTTTCTAATTTTGAATTTCCGAACTTCAGAATTTCCAAAACTCAGAATTTCCGAAATTCAGAAATTTCAAATTTTTGAAAATTCTGAAATTCGAAATTCTGAAATTCGAAAATTCCGAAATTCCAGAAATTGAAAAATTTGGAAATTCGGAAATTTCGTTAATTACGAATTTGTCAAAATTCATTAAAAAACGAATTCGGAACTAAACGAATTGTACATGTCTAGACTGTACACTAATCATTTTATTTAGTGACAGGAGCTTTGACTAGCGTTCAGAGAACTTTAGCAAAGCCTGTCCGAAGCCTTGTTGAAGGCTTTTTTTAAGCCGAAGCAAGTGTAAATGAGCCCTTACCATAAATTATCATCAAAAAACAACACCAAAATGTATTCTCCTGCTCCTAAAGATCGCGGTGGCTTTGTGATGTGATTCTCAGTATTTACAATGTAGAGTATCCTGTACCCAGTTCTAATTCACATAGGGGAGGGGAGATGGATCTCTTGGGGCCCCATTAGGTTAAAGGGTGCGTCCAGATTCCAATAAGTCCCTCCCCACAGCCACCAGCCCAGGGTTGTGGGGATGAGGCCCGTGATTCCATCAACATAGGGTGAGGGCACGTGACCAGGTACAGTTCAGGAAGGGGAGGGGTGTACATTTGCTGCCCCTCCTTTCTTGGCCTGGCAGACTGCATGATTGGAAGTAGGGTCTGCTATGGCTGTAAGGGAGCAGAATTCCCCTTTATATTCATATTAGACTTAATGCTGGATGAGGGTCTAGTATGAATATTAAAAGTGAACCCCACTCTGGTTTCGCACTTTTTGGTGGGTGTAGCACCTGCTGAATGTGAACCATTGAAGAGAATGAGGCTGCTCTGTGACCGCCTAGCAAGTGCATGCAATGTATGTGGTTTCAGCAGATTAGTGCAGGGTTCAAGGGGGTTAAAGCCGGTTCTAAGAAGGTGATACAACTCGGCCCCACTGCCTGTCGCATGATCTCTGAAGAATAATTAAGAAAAATAGGAATTAATTCATAATGAGTGTCATATAAGTCTACAGTGTGCCAATGAACATTACACAGCCAGGTTTAGGAGGGGTTTATCAAGGGAGTTCCTCCATAAGGAAAAATCGGGACTTGGGAGGGCATGGCTCTGTGAGGGCGGGACGTAGGAGAGCAGAGCTCCGTGGAGGCAGGACATGGGAAGGAATGGCTTGGGGGGGGACTTTGGAGGGCAGAGCTTGTGGGGGAGGGACTTGGAAGAGCAGGATTCCATGGGGACAGGACTTGGTAAAAGGGGCTCTGTGGGGCGGGATTATGATGATCTTTGTGTCTATGATTAAATATACTATTTCATTCATTTTCCATTCATATAATGGAATTCAGATTTAAGGGTGTGAAGTATGTAGCTGCTAAATGAATAGACCTCCTAGCAATGTTATTACCAGGCTGCAGCTAGGGGGAGCTCTAATGTTTAGCCCATTAACACTTTCACTGCCGGAGCTGTTTTTGCAGTCTAAAAGAGTCTGGTATGCATTTTCTTGACTTGTGTGTGTCTATGAATTATTTGTTGCTGTAGGAGGTGCTGCAGCAAAAAAGAAAAATTGTATACTCGCCTTTCTGTAATTTTCCTTTCCTGACACGTCTTCATGGCAGCACACACGGGTTGTGACTCCGCCCCCACAGCCTGATAGGATTGGTTAGCTATAAATCTTAGAAGGAGAGACCCCGCAGCATTCTCTGTATCTATCACCTAAGAAAGGGCGGGATCTTTGTGCTGCCATGAAAATGCGTCAGAAAAGGAAAATTACGAAAAGGTGAATATACAATTTTCCATTTTTCTGACGCGTCATGGCAGCATACACTGGGAAATAACTCGCCAGTCAGGTGAGTGCTAGAAAGTATAATTTATTAACATGGAACTGAAGATCTGGCTTGAATAACCTTTCTTCCGAATTCCACAGTTGTTAACTGAGCAAAATCCACTTTATAATGTGCCATAAATGTGCTTCTCGATGAACCAGGTTGCCGCTTTGCATATCGTTTCTGGAGATACTCTGCAATATGCTGCCCTGGAGGTTGCCACTGCCCTAGAGTAAGCCTTGAGGCCATCGGGTATCGGGAGTTGCTGAACGGAGTATGCCTTTTTTTTAATAGCCATGATGGGATCGTGTGTGTTGACGCTTTTTGACCCTTCCTGAGACCATGAGGCATAATAAAAGAGGTTGTCCGTCTTTCTGAAGGAGCCTGTGGCTGAAAGATAAGCATTGATAGTAGATTTTTTGTCCAAGGATGTGGCTCGCCTTGATTGTCGAGGAAGGTTGGTAGGCTTATGTCTTAATTTAAAGTGAAAGGCAGACAATACTTTGGAAATAAAGCACTCCGATGGTCTTAGAACCACCCTATCTGGGTAAAAGACCAAGTATGGCTCATTTATAAGTAATGCTTGCATCTCGGAAACCCTTCTTGGGTTAAAGCGATGAGGAAAGTAATTTTTAACGCCAAGTCCCATAAGGAAATCGAATCAGCTGGGTGAAAAGGGAGACGTGAAAGTGCCTCTAGAACTACCACCAGTTCCCATGTGGGAAATGTTGGTTTTCTTGGAGGTCTGATCTTCAAGCTTGCTCTCATGAATTAAATGACAAGGGGGTGCAAGGCGGTTTTGGCAGATAAGGCAGACACCTGAACTTTCAGTGTGCTTGAACTTAAGCCTTTCTTTAGACCTGATTGAGGAAAATCCAGGGCTTGTGATATTTCTGGAGACAATGGATTCCACGTCTTTTCTTGAGAAAATGAGATACATTTTTCCCATATTCTTCTGTATATGTTGTTAGTGTTTTTTCTGGCTCGTAGCAAGGTAGATATCACCTCCCAAGAACAACCTTTTTCTAGAAGACTACTCCTCTCAATTTGCAAGCAATCAAGTGTAGCCTCTCCGGAGCTGAGTGTAGGAATCGGCCTTAAGAGATAAGGTCCGGTGTAACTGGAAGAAGCAACGTGTTCCCTATGCTCAGTTTTAGAAGGGTCTTGAACCATGGTCTTCTTGGCCAAAAGGGAATTACCGCTATCACTGTCGATGCTGACCTCCTGAGTCTGTATAGGAACCTTGCAATCAGAGGTGTTGGGGGAAAGATATACCCCAGCTGGAAATCCCACGGATGGTGAAGGCAGTCTATTACCTCGGCTGAGGGGTAAAAGGCTCTTGCTATGTATCTCTGACGCTTGGTATTCGCTAGTGTTGCTGCCAGGTTGATCTCTGGAGTTCCCCAAGTCTTGGTCAGGAGGGAAAAGGCTTGCTGACTCAGGAACGTTGTTTGACACAAAGTTCCTGCTTAGGCTGTCGGCTAAAAGGTTCTGTGTTTCTGGGACATATATGGCTCTCAAATCTGCTAGGTGTATTTAAGCCCAATCTAGGATAGGACAAACTGCCTTTAAAAGTGTACCATTCCTGGTTCCCCTGTTTCTAGATGTAGGCTACCGCTACTTTGTTGTCCAAGCGTAACAGGATGCTCTTCACTCTCAGGGATGGAGCAAACGTCAGAAGTGCCTGGAAGAGTCTTCTGAGTTCCAGTATATTCGAAACCACTCCATGTGATTGGAATTCCCATGGTCCCTGGGCTGCTTGGTCTTGATAGTGAGCTCCCCATCCTTCCTGACTGGCATCCAATGTGACTATCTCCAGTTGCGAAGGAACTATATGTCGCTGTCTCTTGAGGTTGTGAACATACCCTGTGAATGAAGATCCGCTGAAGCATTGATGCTCCATCCCACTGCATTATAAAGGAATTTTGCAGTACTCTAGTGGCACTGGGCCCATTGGACCATAGGAAAAGTGTCAGTCATGGAACCCAGTGTGCGCATACAGACTCTGGCTGGTAGAGAATTAGCTGTTAGTAGTCGCTTATTTTTTGGATTAGACGGTCTACTTTCTCCTGAGGAATTTCTATTATATTTGCCTCTGTGTTCAACTCTGCACCCAGGAAAGTCATTTTTTTGGGAGGGCTGAAGATTGCTTTTTTTTCCAATTTTTTTACCCAAACAAAGTGTTGAAGCGTTGTAATGAGTATTTTTCTATGTCAGATGAGGCTTTGTTGACTGTCGGCCAGAAGAAGGATGTCATCCAGATAATGGTGGATTCTCAATCCTTTCTCCCTCAAGAAGGCAATTACTGGTAATAGGATCTTTGTAAAAGTTCTGAGAGCTGTGGAGATTCTGAATGGCAAGCTTTGGAACTGGAAGTGTTGGTTGTCTACCACAAAACTGAGAAATCTCTGGAAGGTGAGATGTATAGGGACGTGAAGATAAGCATCCTATAAATCTATGGACAGCATCCAGTCTCCTAAATTTATTGCGAGTAGAATCATTTGAAGACTCTCCATTTTGAAGGCTTTGACCTGAATCTTTTTGTTGAGATTTTTCAAATCCAGGGCCGGTCGAAGGTCTCCCATTTTCTTTTTCACAAGGAATGATGGAGAATAAAATCCCATTCCTCTCTGGCTCGTTCTATGATTGTCTGTTTTTGGAGTAGATCCAACACATATTTCAGCAACAGTCTTCTTTTTTCCATTGTTAATGGTAATCTGTTTGATTGGAAATGATCTTTTGGAAGTCTGGTCTTGAATTTCCATTTATGTCTGAATTGAATGGTGGAAATTGTCCAAGGCTCTTTTATGTGATCCGCCCAAACCTGCGCAAATGATTTGAGTCTGGCTCCCACCTTTACAGGTTGTATGGCGTACCTTCAAAAGGACTTCTGCTGATCCATTTTGGAGGAGGGTTTTGATTTTTGCAGCCTGAGAAAGGAAGACTGGGTATTTCTCCAGTTCCTCTTGAACTCATTTCTAGGTCTATAAGATTTTGCTTCCCTGTATCTTTCAGGAAGGTTGTGCTTGAAAGATTGGCCTTTTTTGAGGTTTTGGTCTTCTGTCTGAGGGAATCAGACCCCACTTGCCGCTTTTCACGCTTTGATATGGCGCAATCTAGTTTCGGCCCAAATAGATTGATCTCATCTTAAGGTATTTTGCACCAATTGGTTTTTGATGCAGCATCAGCTATCCAGGGCTTCAGTCACAAAGCCCTTCTGGATATTACAGAAGCCAACATTGCCCTGACAGATGATCTAATGATGTCCATTGAAGCTTCTGCCACAAAATCACCAGCCAGCTTAAGAGAGGATATGTTTTTTCCTGGTCTGCTCCTTCCCGCAGTGACTTCTCAATACCGAAGGTCCATCTAGAAATTGCTTTTCCAACCACCACTGAGGCGATAGCTGGTCTGCAAGCGCCGCCTGCAGCTGAGTATGCGCCTTTTCAGGTCAAGTACAATCTTTAGGTCGAGCACATCCCTGAAGGTCACAGCTTCTTCTATAGGCAAAGTTACATGTCTGGCTAGCCACATTAGGGAGACATCAACGACTGGTGCATAGATCAGTGGATTCACATTGGATTCTTTTAGCGGATATAATTTTGCTAACCTATTATAGAGGCTAGTCTTTTTGTCTGGTTTTTGCCACTCATCTTTAATGAGGTCCTCTAACTCATCAATAAACGGAAAGGATTACGGTTCTTATTTTAGGTTAGGGAAATATTTCCTAATTTTGTGTGGTGCTTCTTTTGCTTCCTGCCAGCCAATCGCTCTATTGACTGATCTGGGTAATGGTTCGAGTAATGTGAAATCGAATCCTGCTGAGAGTTCCAAGTCTTCACTGTCAAGGAATCTGTCGCGGTGCAGGGTGAGAAGATGCAGAGTGTCTGGCTCGGGATGCTTCTAGGATTGTTTCTCACACCGATTCCCTGATGAGGTCTGTTACCTCTCTGGCATCTGACTCCTTCTCCTTGGTTGCCTCATTGAAGCATGTGCGGCATGCTAGTTTGTCTGGAAGAGCTGGTGCTCCACAAACCCAACAGACATTTGCTGCAGGATGGGTGCGATGACTGCTGCCTGCGACATGATGATGAGATGAAGGGGATCTCCTGGGGTGGGAATGTCGGTGGCGAGAAGAGGACCTGGACCAGCTCCTTCTAGATCACCCATGTGCTGATGTAGATGCATGACTTGAAAGCTCCCTGCATCTTGGATTTGATGATCTTGATCTGGCAGGGCTGTTCAAATGCCATAATGTTAGTGTCTGTGTTCTCTTTTTCTAATCTTCACTATTTACCTAATCAAGAAGACCCCTTACCTGACATGCTGAGGGTGGTCTGCTTGGGCAGTGGCCTCCATGAGCAGTGATCATGAAGAATATTTCACCTACAGTGATCAGTAGAAACAAAGGGTTAAAAGCTCCTGCATGCAAGCATGTAGAGAATTACTTCAGCCAAATACAGATAAAGAAAAGAGAATTAGCATATTTTAAATACCTGGAGCAGCAGTAGTAGTAGTGGAGCCAGGAGCAGCAAGGACTTGTTCATTCCTATTCAGACAGCCAGCAATACACTGACACATTGCATCTTTTTCTAAAAATGCTGCCGCCATCGCAGCGGAAATGACGTCATCACGTATGCGCAGTAGCGAGCTGCGGACATCCGGCTCCATCATGGAGAAGGGAAAAAGGATTCACAGTGACATCACTTTCTGTTGCGCAGGCGTGGAAGCGACAGAAATGAGCAGCTGCCATCTTTGAACAGATCCTGGCGTCCATGGAACTACAGAGCCCAGAGGAGAAGGAAAAACCATGTGTAGGAGGAAAGTACGATTTTAGGAGGCCACTGCAAGAGTGTAAGCCTATTTAAGGCTTGTCTGCACCAGTTCATCAATCATTTTTTGCATTACCCCAAGACCACCAGATTGGGGTTCCTTCCATAAAGCTCTTTTAGAGACTGTACAGGAGAGGACTTCCATCCAGGAGAGACTGAACCTGGTGGGGCGAAGTGCAGTAAGGGTTTTTACGCATATCCATCCATCCTGTCAGATGAAGAAAAAAAAGAGAATGCTGCAGGATCTCTCCTTTTAAGATTTAAAGCTAACTAATCCTATCAGGTTGTGGAGGCAGAGTCACAGCCCAGTGTGTGCCGCCATAATGATAAAGTGACATTTACAAAGTACAAAGATGACCTAGTTTAAATTGCCGGCAAATAAAACGTAATTGCTAGCTTCCTTACAAAACAAACAGCACACAGACCCCCCCCCCCCAAATTCCCCCACAATAAATACCAGACCATTAGGGGTCCATTATGTATTTTGGAGGACCTCTGCGGTCTGTGTGCTGTTTTTTGCCTTAAAACAAGAAACCGGGAGGGAAATGTCATTTGCCAGTAATTTAAAACCCTTGTTTTTTATTTTTTAAATGCCAATGCTAAAAAATAACTGCTCCCGGCCGCATTGGAACATGTTTCCCAGGGCAGTGCCCAACCCCCATGCTCTTTTTGACACCCCCTTGCCTATTAGGCCAGAAAAAGGGCATTTGTAATTTGACAGATTCGGCTCCTATTGATTTCAATGAGGTTCGGGTTCAACATCAAACCAAACCCAGGACTCATCATTAGTTATCATGATTTAGAGCTCCAATATCTCCCTTGTGTTCTGCAGACAGATATACATTTCCTGATGCCATATGTTGTACAGATTCCTCATGTTCCCTGATACGAGCTCATACATTGTACTTGTTCAACTTTCCAACCAGAAGTAAATGGACTTGGCAAGATACTCTCCCTGTTAAGGGCACGTGGCCTGGTATGGGTCAGGAGGGGGCATGTTCACTCCCCACCCCCACCCCTTCCTGGACAGTCAGGATTCATGCTCAGATGAGGATTTGCTATGGATTTTGGGATCCCCCGACCTTCTTTTTTTTTGCATAGCATTCTCTCTTAAAAATAATACCACACCTAAAGGGTCTAGTATAATTATGTTTATTGGGTCTCACACAATTCATTTTCTACATTCTGTTTACATTCACATGTCAGCCTGGAATCTCCGGGCCCCATGACCAGTGAGGGGGGGGTATATATCACCAGCTGTTAGGGTACCTGCTGCCACTGACCCCCTATAGTGGGAAACTGACACATTTAGCAGCGGTAGTAATACTGCAACTGGAGGATTGACTTGACTGACTGAATACTCATTTAGCTCAGTTGCTGATTACCCCCCCCAAAACAAGTCAAATTCTATACAGACTTGGGTTTAGTCCAAACCCAGAGCTCATTCCACATGGTCTATTTATTGGTGACCAAAAGGAGAAGGATTCCCTTATATCAGTAATCAGTGGGAGAAGAACATTCTTACATCGTCATGAAATCATTGTTACTGAGAGAAATTGTTCATTGCTCGATGAACCCCTAGAAACCAGTGGGAGAAGAACATTTTTACATCGTCATGAAATCATTGTTACTGAGAGAAATTGTTCATTGCTCGATGAACCCCTAGAAACCTTTTGGAGGAACCCTGGCTGAGAAAGGGAGTGGAGATGACCCCATCTATAAGGATATACAGTACATACACACACAGCACATGGCCATTGTTCACAAGATGTTTTTTGGACTGCAGTTCCTCTGAGCTCCACAAGGTGGTGATCTTAATTCTATCCATACAGGAAGTCTCTATGGAAGACAGGAAGTGATGTCAGGTATAAATAAGAAGTTCTGGGTGAGAGGTGAGTCGGGAGGAAGTAGAGAGGAGACATTGCTGGAAGTGGCAGTAGAGGAGGTAATAAGATCTTATTTTCTATTTACACCCAGTAACCCCCCGTCATGTCCGTCCTCTTCCTCCATAGTCACTGTGATGTCTTTTATCTCCAGCAGATGATGATACACACATATATAGTGTGGAAACCTAGATTAACCCCTTCAGGGGCAAAACATTTCCCCACTTATGGGGCCGGAACATTCTCTTCATTTTGGAGATTTGTCACCTTTCCCACCAATCACCTTTTCAACTCATCAGTCTATACTAATGGATTATATGACTTTTATTAGTGGCGGGGGGATTGGAATTTGTATGTCTTTATTTTATAACATTCAAATGGGAAGAAAGAGGAAAAATGTCATTTGCAGTAAATGTCCTAAAAAGTGATTTTTCCATAATGATCCCCGTCTCAGCTATTCATCCTAAAATATGATTAGTAAAGGCTCCAGATTATACAGAGATCCTAGAAATATGATGAGTCCTGGCAATGCCCAAAGACGACATTCACTTTTCAGTTTAGGACCATCTGGAGTCAGAGAACACTATGACATCACACTGACCTCACAGCTCCTCCAACCAATGTCCCTCCAACCAGAGTCAGAGAATCCTATCACATCACACTGACCTCACATCCGCTCCTTCCAATGTCCCTCCATCGGGAGTCAGAAAATTCTATGTCATCACATTGACCTCACAGGGACTCCGCCCTGCTTTGTTACCACACGTGACCTACTTCCAAGCTGCTGCCACCTTCTGCTCCGCTTCCCTCACTGTCACCGGCAGTCCCTTGCTCATTCGGCATATGTTTCTCCTGCCTCCTCATCCACTCGCACCCCAGGCTCCGCTCATCCACCTGCTGGACCCCGCACTGAGCTACATTCCTGTCTGAATAATGTGTTCGGGTTTCAGGCTGACACATTATTAAGACAGATCTAAATATGCTGCTGTATGACATGTGTGGAGCCTCTCATGGGGCCCTCTACTTTCTGCCTGAGGGCCCAAATGGTCAATCCACCCCTGCACTGAACTCACAGCTCCTCCTCCCAATGTCCCTCCATTCAGAGTCAGAAAATCCTATGACATCACACTGAACCAGGGGCGGACTGACAGCTCATGGGGCCCCTGGGCAATGGAAGATCATGGAGGCCCCCTTTTTTCCTGCGCACACTCAAGCAGCCCTACCTGCATAAAGGGACCATTTAAAAATCTACTGGAGCATAGCCTGCGTAGAATCTCTTGGCTCTTTTCGTATAAGCCGCTGAGCATTTCTAGTTTTAAAGATGGCTGCTGCATGGCAGCCATCTTTATATAGCAACCAGGGCATTTTATGAAAGCACCGGGCCTGTGTGCAAGATCATAATTCGGGGCCTAATACCAGAGAAAGCAATGCGGCACCCATAGCGCACAGCAGCAAACATTGGTTGTGGTTTTCAGGGGCTCTAGGTGGCACCTGCTGCCTACATAGTACAGTAAGGATGCCCAATGATTGTTAATTGCCTTATACAGTCACTTGGCTCTCAATCAGCTCCTTCCTGACAGGCTTGCCAACCCCCCATGCGAAAACATGGAAAATCGAATGACAACACATTTTTTTACTGAGAACCTGAAATATGACAGAAACTCCTCTTAGAAACTAAGAGTGGTGGAGGGATGGAGCCAAGGGGAGAGGGGGGATAGGATAAGGAAAGAGACAGAAAGATGGGGAGATGGAAAAGTGGTAGAGAAATGGGGAAAAAGGGAGAGAGGGAGCAGGGAAAGAGGTGGAGAGAGGGAGGTGAAGGGGGTGAGAGAGAGAAGGGAGTGAGAGAGGGGGCTGAGAGAGAGAAGGGGCTGAGAGAGAGAAGGAGGTGAGAGAGAGAGGGGGCTGAGAGAGAGAAGGGGCTGAGAGAGAGAGAAGGGTGTGTGAGAGAGAGGTAGGATGAGAGAGAGAAGGGGATAAAAAAGAGAGGGGGCGGGAGATGGGGGTGTGGGAGAGAAGGGTGTTAGAGACAAGGGGGCTGAGAAATAGAAAGGTGTGAGAGAGAGAGGAGATGGCAGAGAGAAAGAAGGGAGTGAGAGAGTGAGAAGGGTGTGAAGGGGGGCGAGAGAGAGAAATGGGTGTGAGAGGGAGAGAGAAGGGGATGAGAGAGGGAGAGGGGGTCAGAGAGAGGAGGAGTGAAAGGGGGTGAGAGAGAAAGAGGGGAGGGGGTGAGAGATGGTGAGAAACAGAGAGGGGCTGAGGAAGACAGACAGGGGCTTAGAAAGATAGAGAAAGGTGTGTGAGAGAGAGGGGGATAAGAGAGGTGCTGAGAGAGAGGGGGGGTGAGAGAGAGAAAAGGGTGTGAGAGAGGGGGTGAGAGAGGAGTGAGCGAGGGGGAACTGAGAGAGGGGAGGGGATAAGAGAGAGGGAGGGGATGAAAGAGGGAGAGGAGGTGAGCGAGAAAGAAGGGGATGAGAGTGAAAGGGGGTGAGAGAAAAAGAGGGAAGGGGGTGAAAGAAAGGTGGTGAGAAAGAGAGAGGGGCTGAGAACAAGAAAAAAGGGTGTGTGTTAGAGAAGGGGTGAGAGAGAGGGGTGAGAGAGAAAGAGGGGAGGGTATGAGAGAGAAGGGGCTGAAAGAGAGAGAAGGGGGTGAGAGAAAGATTAGAGGGGATGCGAGAGAGAGGGGAAGGGATGAAAGAGAAAGAGAAAGGTGTGTGTGAGAGAGAGATAAGAGAGAGAAGGTTGTGTGTGAGAGAGGGGCTGAGAGGGAGAAACGGGTGAGAGAGAGAGAAGGGGATAGGTGAGGGGGGTGTGAGAGGGGGAATTGGGAGAGGAGAAGAGATGAGAGGGGAAGGGATGAGTGAGAGAGGAAGAGGGTTGAAAGAAAGGTGGTGAGAAAGAGAGAGGGGCTGAGAGAGAAGGGTATGAGAGAAAGAGAAAAGTGTGTGAGAGAGGAGGAGAGAGGGAGTGAGAGAGAAAGAGGGAAGGGGGTGAGAGAAACCGGAGGTGATGAGAGAGGGAGAGGGGGTAACAGAGAGAAGGGTGTGAGAGAGAGAGGATATGAGAGAGGGAGTGAGAGAAAGAAAAGGGTGTGAGAGAGAAGGGGGTGAGTGTGGGGGGTGGTGTGAGGGGAGGTGAGAGAGTAGAGGGTGAGAAAGAGAAAGATTTGGGGAGGGGGGAGAGGGGGTGAAAGAAAGGTGGTGAGAGAAAAAAGACGTGTGTGTGTGTGTGAGAGAGGGAGAAGGGGGTGAGAAAGAGGGGAGGGGTGAGAGAGAGGTGGTGAGAAAGAGAGAGAAGGGTGTGTAAGAGAGTGAAGGGGATGAGAGCAAGAAGGGGGGTTCCTCTCCCCCCCGCCCCATACTACACCAGGAGATTCCAGGGTTCCCTGATCACTACATCAGTCGTGGTGAAGGAGTCCGTGCCCAGTCATGCCACATAATATTATGGACTCCTCTCACCTTCGTGCTGCTCGCTGGCTCCATCACTAACTATCACGATCAAAGCCTCGCGGGACTCCAACCTGCTCTATTACCACACATGACCTACTTCCAGGTTCAGAGGCCACCCCCGCCTCCTGCTCTGCTTCCCTCACTTTCACCGGCAATCCCTTGCTCATTTGGCATATGTTTCTCCCGCCTCCTCATCCACTTCCACCCCAGGCTCCGCTTATCCTCCTGCTAGGCCCTGCACAGAGCCACATTACTGTCTGAATAGTGTGTCTGGGTTTCAGGCGGACACATTATTCAGACAGACCTAAATACGCTGTTGTATGACATAATGACATGTGTGGAGCCTCTCATGGGGCCCTCTACTGACTGGCTGAGGGCCCGAATGGTCAATCCGCCCCTGCACTGACCTCACAGCTCCTTCTCCCAATGTCTCCCAACTGGAGTTAGAGAATCCTATGACACCACACTGACCTCAAAGCTTCTTTCTCAAAAGTCCTTCTACCCAGAGTCAGAGAATCCTATGACATCACATTAACCTCGCATTTCCTCCTTCCAATGTTCCTCCATTCAGAATTTGTTAATCCTATGACATCACACTGACCGCACAGCTCCTCCTCCTAATGTTCCTCCATTCAGAATCAGAGAATACTATGACATCACACTGACCTCACAGCTCCTCCACCTAATGCCAAAGCAGGTCAGCTGGTCCTGTGTTGTGCGTAATGAAGCCAGAATTCCTCGTGACAAGCTATTAACCTACAGGGTGTGGTGGTCCTTTGTGGGTAAATGATATCTCAGCCTGAAGTGGGGCTTTAATAAAATGGAGACCTGAACTGTGAGGTGAGAAGGATTCTGGGAATGTCATTTGATCTTAGTATTTGTGTTTAAATCTACAGTTTTCCTTCTGTGAAGTCTGGTGATCATATGACCATCACATTGCCCCCACCTCATTCCCTGGTAGAATAGAGAAATAAAAAGAAGATTCTAGAAGTCACAAGATCACTGAGCTGCTGACAGGAGAGGTGAGCGGTGCTGGGAATTCTGGGACATTATCCAGTAACAGACAAGGGATGTGTCTGGATGGTGACTGTATCATTGTGTGTGTCAGGTTCCTATAAGGTGTCAGGATGTCACTGTCTATTTCTCCATGGAGGAGTGGGAGTATTTAGAAGGACACAAGGATCTCTACAAGGAGGTCATGATGGACAATCAGCCGCCCCTCACATCACCGGGTAAGAGGAGACTTTATTGTAAAGGAGAGAGCAGTACGGAGGGTCCACCTAGATCCCTCATCATCTGATAAACACGTAGAAACAATGTATTCAGTCAGTGTGTGTGTTTCCTACAGATGGATCCAGTAATGGGAACCCACCAGAGAGATGTCCCCGTCCTCTGTATTCCCGGGATTCCACACAGGATGATCACACCATCCCTCATCATCATCAGGTAGATGAGGAACAATCACTGATAGTATCATTAGGATCTGTACATTATCTGCATTGTTACAATTAATGTCATTGTTATTATATATTCAGAGTGGAAACCTGAGAGATTCTAAAGTTGATGTTGAAGAAGGGATAAAAAAGGAGGATGGTGAGGATGGGGGGATTGAGGAGTCAGAGTTTCTAAAAGGACACAAAGATCTGTACCAGGACACCATGGTGGAGTCATCCAGCTACAAAAACCCACCAGAGAGATGTCCCCGTCCTCTGTATTCCCGGGATTCCACACAGGAAGATCACAACGTCCCTCATCATCATCAGGTAGATGATAGTCTATTATTGGTAGTTCTGATTTTTACACCGCTTGTTTCTTACAATTAATGTTTTATTATATCTTTCAGAGCGGAAGCCTCGGGGATTATAATATTGTTGTTAAAGAAGAGTATACAGAGGATGATGAGGAGTATGGTGTGATGGAGGAGTTTTCAGAAGGACACAAGGATATGATAGATCAATCTAATACCAGGAACCCACCAGAGAGATGTCCTCGTCCTCTGCATTCCTGGGATTCCACACAGAAAGATCACACCATCCCTCAACGTTCCAAGGTTGGTGGAAAATGTCCGTGCATCTTTAACATGGACTTGTAGAGACTATGGGGTTGATTTACTAAAGGCAAATCCACACTGCACAACAAGTGCACTGCGAGTAAACTTGAAAGTGCAGTCGCTGTAGATCTGAGGGGAAGATCTGAAATGAGAGGAAGCTCTGCTGATTTTATCATCCAATCATGTACAAGCTAAAATACTGTTTTTTTTTTATTTCCTTGCATGTTCCCCTCAGATCTACAGTGACTGCACTTGTAGTGCAAAGTGGATTTGCCTTTAGTAAATAACCCCCAATGTGTGTATTTTGTATATGAGCTTATATTTTACAGATTATATTTTGCATTCTTTTCTTGGTTTAGGGTGAAGAATTGATAAATATAAAAGTTGAGGTTAAATCAGAAGAAGAGACGTATGTGAGGGATGATGATCAGTCTATGGAGGAGGATGGAATAATGGGGACATTTATAGAGGAGGACACTCCTACAGAGATCAGCACAGGTGGGTCTAAATATATTCCTCCACCCTCTCTGCTTACCAATTGGTCTATAGTAGAGCAAGGAATGGGTGATATCAGCCTGTAATACCCTGGTCACTTTCCTGAGCTGTGTTCCCCGTCCCGTACTCCTGTATTTCGATCTGATAATCTTCCTTCTGTGTGCTGCAGACACAATTTATGTACAGTATCTATACTATATTTGTGAAGGCACTGTCCCAGCACCCAGCTTTCGTGCTTCCATCAGTATACCGCTTCCTCCAGTCTGAACATAGATACCAGATATTATAGCTGACCATACAAGACTAACAAACAGCTTGTATGAAACTGGAACCCTTTATTGAAAATCAGACACATATTTTATACCCCACAGGAGAATAGTCCCCTCCTGATCATATTACCCTAACAATACAAACTGTAACCAGAAACATATTTAACTTGAGCTAATTAACTAGTCATTTCAACCAGCCTAGGTGACTCAATGCCCACCCAAAAAATGTTGTGATTAATCAGACAATAGGTGACCCAATTAACAAATCGGAGAGATATGCTTAGCAGAAAACACATAACACCTTATTAAACAGACAATAGCAGGAGACCTACTTACAAAAAAAAAACACATTATGGCAGGGGACCCAGTGGTTTGAGCAGATTACATTAACATCTACAGTCATTGCTGGTTTGAGGCATAGAGGCCACAAATATGGACATGAAACCTCCAGTTCCCAGAGTCTGTGTGTTTTGGGGAGACATCTGAATCAGAAACAAGACCACTCCACTGATCCCCCAGGCATACACCTCCCAAAGAGTAGTGTTCCTTTAAATGCCAAGACCCATAGTCAGTAGGTAGGAGGCTTTCTCCTAGACCTCTCCAAAGGCGCCTGTCCTGGTTAGGTATGTCACATTTCTCCCCTATCAAAATTGAACTAACAAAGGTCCCAGACCTCCACCTGGTCTGGACCTGATTTAGTCGGGCAGAGTAAACCCACACAGGTGGTAAACTTGATTTCCACTCTTGGCCGCAGGGAATCGTTGTCATCAATAGGTGTGGGGCAGAGGTCGTTGACTCTTTGTCCGCCTATCAGCGCTTCAGCTGAGTGTAGAGGCTTTACTACATCAGCTTGTCGCTGGGGAGAGGGGCCTACTGCCCCGGCTCTCTGTAACTCCGCAGTTGTTGCCGGTGCTGCCCCTGTTGCCAGAACTTCTGCTGGGGACCCCACATAATCCACTCTGGCTAACTGTTGGGGAAGGAGGCTGACTTCTTCCACTCCCAGACTGTGGATCTCTCGCTGGGGAGGAAGGATGACCACATTCTCTTCCGAATTGTGTATCTGTCATTTGGGATATGAGCCGGTTGCTCCATCTCTCAGACTCCTGGACTCCCGCTCTGGAGAGAGGACTGCTTCCTTTGCTCTTACGTCACTACACTACCATTGGGGAGGGAGGATGAACACCTCCTCTCCCTTCTCCCCCTGGATCCTGATTTGCTGCTGGGGAGTGACCTCCACCTTCTTACCTGGGCCTCCGGAACTGCCTCAGGTGTGGGACAGAAGTCTTGGACCCTTGTCAGAACTTCAGCTGGAGAAGTTTCTTGTAACTCTACAGATGCTGCTGGCAGGAAATCCCATGTCCCTGTCAATGGTGTAGGAGAAAGGCCGGCTGCCTCATCTTTCAGGGAGACTGAAGCTGCTGTTGGTGCTGGGCCAAGCTCAGTGATGTTTGGCCCTGGTTCCAGATCTTCTGCTGGAGGTTTGTCAGGTTGTTTTTCCTCTTCAGAAAAGTCTATTATATCCCCAGTCTCTGGAATTGCTGAAAGTCAATGGCACGGGCTGGTGGCACTTGGGCCCTGTGCCAACACTTTGGCAGGTGACTCATCATCGTTTCCTCCATTCTGGACATAGATACCAGATATTATAGCTGACCATACAAGACTAGCCGACAGATAGCTTGTATGAAACTGTAACGCTTTATTAAAACTCAGACACATATTTTATACCCCACAGGAGAACAGTCCCCTCCTGATCACCAAAGGTATTAGTGCGCTACAATTAACTTCCTATTTAAATACAATGATAGACTATTACATGTAATATAAAATATGCCGTGAATCAAAAACAAAGTCCCCTCCTGATCATATTAGCCTAACAATACAAACTGTAACCAGAAACATAATTAACTTGAGCTAATTAACTAGTCACCTAAACCAGCCTAGGTAATTCAATGCCCACACAGACAATGTTGTGATTAATCAGACAATAGGTGACCCAATTAACAATGGGAGAGATATGCTTAGCAGACAACACATAACACCGTATTAAACAGTCAATAGCAGGAGACCTACCTACAATAAACACATTATGGCAGGGGACCCCATTGGCTTGAACGGATTACATTCAAATCTACAGTCATTGCTGGTTTGAGAACCCAAATATGGACATGAAACCTCCAGTTCCCAGAGTCTGTGTGTTTTGAGGGAGACATGAATCTGAATCAGAAACAAGACCACTTCAATGATCCCTCAGGCATACACCTCCTAAAGAGTAGTGTTCCCTTAAATGCCTAGGCCCATAGTCAGTGGGTAAGAGGCTTGCTCGTAGTCCTCTCCAAAAGCCCCTGTCCTGGTTAGGTATATCACAATATTTATGTAGATTCTGGGGTTCAGCTGGTGCCAAAATGTTGATTTTCACCATAGGCGTCACTCGATCTAAGCAGCTGGGACATGTGCCTTGGGTCTTCTGCCCCATCCCCGGGTCTATTAAAATTTCTGACAGAGCAATTCTACCAGAGTTACTTATCAGGTTTTTACTGGCTGTGCCGTGTGGAGGGATATGTCTGTATAGTCTCAGACCCAAGTCACTGTCAAGTGCAGTCTCAGGAGATGGGAGGCAGTGGTGTGGGACCTCTGCAGCTTATTTCAGTTACTTAAACATTTGTTACCACTGATTACTGATAACCAGTAACACGATTCCTGACTCTTACACTATAATTTTTATATTGCACATTACATATTTCTGACCCCTGCATTATATATTCGATATTGTACGTTACATACTCCTGACTTCTGCACTATATACTCTGTTATACATTACATAATTCTTATACTGTATAGTCCTAACTGTTGTATCTTAAATAATAAAGTGTGCATTACATAGTCCTGACTTCCGCTCTCTACCCTCTACTATATATAAACATAATATGTATTCTCTTTAGTTACACCCATTTCCTACCACCTGGACATTTTATATCTGATGATTTGATTGGAGCACAGACTTTTACATGTTGATAATAAATGTGATAACCTCCCCCAACTTTGGAATCTTAAACAGAAAGTGCTAATGTGGGAGGAGTCGATAAACCAATAATGGTGGTCTTCAGGATCAGTCCAGTCTTCATCTTGGTTGTTCTCCCCCCATCCTCACTCTTTGACCTCTGGTGGGGCTCAGCCCCACTGTTATTCATGACTAAATCATGGACTAAATAAGGAAGTGCAGGACTTATTGTGTTGGGAAGATGGCAATGAGTGATAGAGGGGGTGGGGACACTCGTCCAACAATCCCCTCATCACTCCCACTCCTAAAAAAGACATTTCTCGTTGTTTCCTCACTCTCTGACTAAGGTCCATGAATAAAGAAATAAACTGGTAGGAGATCAGAGGACCCATTTACTAGTTACCTTGAGGGTGGAATTGTAAGATCCTCAGAGACAAAGCTGCCTGATGTGGGCGGAGTCCTGGTTTAGGGGAACCAATCTGCTCATGTCTAGTAATAATCTTTTTATTTCTATTTTAGTAGATGGACGGGAGATGAGGAAAACCTCAGAGGATTGTCTCACTTTGTCTCCAGACTGTAAAGAATTAGACGAAGACACCACGCAGTATAGTCCAGGAGAAAACCCGGCTACCTCAAATGCCCATCCGGCACCACACAGTGTAGATGGACCATCGAATTCCTCTTATCCTGAGGAACCTCAGACTGTGAGGGACGGTGCCGTCCTTCCAACAGAGAAGAGGTTTTCCTGTACTGAGTGTGGGAAATGTTTTTCAAAGAAGTACAATCTTTCCATACATCAGATATTGCACACAGGGGAAAAACCATTTTCCTGTCTTGAATGCGGGAAATGTTTTTCACAGAAGTCCAATCTATCCAGACATCGGAGAATGCACACAGGGGAGAAGCCGTATTCCTGTACTGAGTGCGGAAAATGTTTTGTACAAAAATCTGATTTTGTCTCACATCAGAGCTCTCACATGGGGGTGAAACCATATTCTTGCCCTGAGTGTGGCAAATGTTTTTCACATAAGTACAGTCTTAACAAACATCAGATATTGCACACAGGTGAGAAGCCGTATTCCTGTCCTGAGTGTGGGAAACATTTTTTAGAAAAATTCAGTCTTAACATGCATCAGAGATTGCACACGGGAGAAAAGCCGTATTCCTGTCCTGAGTGCGGCAAATGTTTTGTACTAAAATCAGTACTTGTCAGACATCAGAGGTCTCACGCAGAAGAAAAGCCATATTCCTGCCCTGAGTGCGGGCAATGTTTTTCACAGATGTCCACTCTTTACAGACATCAGAGATGTCACACGGGAGAGAAGCCGTATTCCTGTCCTGAATGTGGAAAAAGTTTTTCACAGAAGTCTAATCTTTACATACATCAGAGATTGCACAAGAGATAGAAGCTGTATTCCTGTCTTGAGTGCAGGAAATGTTTTTCACAGAAGTGATATCTTTTTACACTTTTGAGGTCTCACACGGAGGAGAAGCCACTTTCCTGTCCTAAGTAAGGGAATCGTTACTCTCTGAAGTCCTATCTTCCAGAACATCAGAGATCCCACTCAATTGGAAATGTCTTCTATATGAATGTTGCTGGACATCACAGCTTTCATGTGGGGAAGAAGCACACCCTGATATACACCTCAGATATACTCCATGGCTGATCTTCATCATGTAAGAAACAGTTCATAAGAAGGTCAGAGTTCACCAGAGACATGGATGAAGTTGTGTACCATGATGACCATTGATAGCAGTAGAAAGATAAAAATGGAGTCATTGCTTGTCATCCCTTTTGTAAGCTTTAGCCACTAGATGGAGCTGACAATCATAAAAAATCATGGTGTTAAGTTCTGGCCAAAATTTATCGCAACTGGGCAAATGCTTTTCACACTCGTCCAACAAATTTTCTGTTTATTAACCCATTCGTTTACTGTGTCAGATATGGTTTGAGCGCATACTCATGCACTTAGGAGTACAGTAGACATTGAAGTACATACGTTAATTAGGCCAACAAGATTAAACCAACCATTGACTTAAAGCAGAGTTCCGCCGAAAATTTCTTTTTTTTTTAAGTTAGCAGCTACAAATACTGCAGCTGCTGACTTTTAAAATATGGACACTTGCCTGTCCAGGGCGCCCGTGATGTCCTCAACCGAAGCCGATCTGTCCATCGGCTCCCGGATGCAGGCGCCGCCATCTTCAGTAAGGGAATCAGGAAGTGAAGCCTTGCGGCCTCACAGCCTGGTTCCCTACTGCGCATGCGCGAGTCGCGCTACGCGTCCTCACTGGTCCCTGCTGTGAGGAGGGGCCGGACATGGCATAGATCACCGTGGAGCCTGCAGTGATCTATGCCCGGAAGTGGGAGCAAATACCTGGATTATACAGGTATCTGCTCCCCCCTTAAGGGGGCCAAATGTGACACCGGAGGGGGGGGGGAATCCGATCAGCGGGAGTTCCATTTTTGGGTGGAACTCCGCTCTAAAACTTAAAATACAAATTTTGGCTATTAAATGGAATTGAGAATCATAAACATTAGCCCCATCTTGTAGCCAAATGTAGTTGTACTGTCTCTCACATTATTGTGTTGATTAGAGAGCCATCTAATGGATGTTCACTGCAATTGCAGTGTATTCTTTTCAGAAACAGGAAGTGCTTTGTATTTGTTAATAAAGTTTCGCCCTCACATCAGTCAGAACCGTTTTGCCGAGCACATCAATGAAGCTCTTCTCCTTTTCCCTTTGATACACATATGCTTGTAAGTCTACTTATCATTTGTTGAAGTTTATGACATACAGTGTATCTGGAAAGTATTCACTTTTTCCACATTTTGTTATGTTACAGCCTTATTCCAAAATGGATTAAATTCATTATTTTCCAAAAAATTCTACAAACAATACCCCATAATTACAACGCAAAAGAAGTTTGTTTGAAATCTTTTCAAATTTATTAAAAATAAAAAAATGGAAAAAAAATCACATGTACATAAGTATTCACAGCCTTTGCCATGACACTCCAAATTAAGTTTAGGTGTATCCTGTTTCCACTGATCATCCTTGAGGTGTTTCTACAACTTGATTGGAGTCCACCTGTGGTAGAGTCAGTTGATTGGACGTGATTTGGAAAGGCACACACCTGTCTATATAAGGTCCCACAGTTATCAGTGTATGTCAGACCACAACCCAAGCCATGAAGTCCAAGGAATTGTCTGTAGACCTCTGAGACAGGATTGTATTGAGGCACAGATCTGCAGAAGGGTAAAAAAACATTTCTGCAGCACTGAAGGTCCCAATGAGCACAGTGGCCTCCATCATCTGTAATTGGAAGAAGTTTGGAACCACCAGGACTCTTCCTAGAGTGGGCTGCCCGGGCAAACTGAGCGATCGGGGGAGAAGGGCCTTAGTCAGGGAGGTGACCAAGAACCCGATGGTCACTCTGACAGAGCTCCAGCGTTTCTCTGCGGAATGATGAGAACCTTCCAGAAGAACAACCTTCTGGAAGCACTCCACTAATTAGGCCTGTATGGTAGAGTGGCCAGACAGAAGCCACTCCTCAGTAAAAGGCACATGACAGCTTACCTGGAGTTTGCCAAAAGGCACCTGAAGAATTCTCATACCATGAGAAACAAATTCTCTAGTCAGATGAAACAAAGATTGAACTCTTTGGCCTGAATGGCAAGTGTCATGTCTGTAGGGCACCAGGCACTGCTCATCAGCTGGCCTATACTGTCCCTACAGTGAAGCATGGTGGTGGCAGCATCATGCTGTGGGGATGTTTTTCAGTGGCAGGAACTGGGAGACTAGGCAGCATCGAGGGAAAGATGAATGCAGCAATGTAAAGAGATATCCTTGATGAAAACCTGCTGCAGAGCACTCTGGACCTCAGACTGGGGCGAAGGTTCATCTTCCAACAAGACAACGACTCTAAGCACACAGCCAAAAACAGATAACAAAAGAGTGGCTACAGGACAACTCTGTGAGTGGCCCAGCCAGAGCCCAGACTTGAACCCAATTGAACATCTCTGGAGAGATCTGAAAATGGCTGTGCACTGACACTCCCCATCCAACCCGATGGAGCTCGAGAGGTCCTGCAAAGAAGAATGAGAGAAACTGCCCAAACATAGGTGGACCAAGCTTGTAGCATCCTGCTCAAAAAGACTTGAAGCTGTAATTGGTGCCAAAGGTGCTTCAACAAAGTATTGAGCAAAGGCTGTGAATACTTATGTACATGTGATTTTTTTTTTTTCCGTTTTTTTATTTTAAATAAATTGCAAAGATTTCAAACAAACTTCTTTCACATTGTCATTATGGGGTATTGTTTGTAGAATCTTGAGGAAAATAATGAATTGAATCCATTTTGTATTCTGTAACATAACAAAATGTGGAAAAAGTGAAGCGCTGTGAATACTTTCCGGGTGCACTGTATCTGGATTGAAATGCTATGTATTTGCTGTGGGATTTGAAGGTGTGCTGTCTGCAAAGGAAATGTGTTCATTGTATGCATGTAAAAGAGACTTGTGTAAAAGCATATTGTAACCACAGTTTATGTGATTGTATTGCAGTATTACAGAACTATTCACAGAAGTAAATTCAGGTATGGAATGAAACATAACGCTGGTTTTGTCAGTTTTGTTCGCTACCTGTCAGCTAAGAGTTAGGACAGCACAGTAAGTGGGGAAAGAGTGGGGTAAGAGTGGGGAAAATAATTACCGTATTTATCGGCGTATAACACGCACCGGCGTATAACACGCACCTCAATTTAGGAGGGAATTTTAATGAAAAAAAACTTTTAGGAGGGAAGTTGAAGGGAAAAAAACTTACATTTAAATGCCCATCATTGCAGCCTTGTCAGTGCAGCCTTGTCAGTGCAGCCATGTCAGTGCAGCCTTGCTAGTGCAGCCTTGCCAGTGCAGCCATGTCAGTGCAGCCTTGCCAGTGCAGCCATGTCAGTGCAGCCTTGCCAGTGCAGCCATGTCAGTGCAGCCTTGCTAGTGCAGCCATGTCAGTGCAGCCTTGTCAGTGCAGCCTTACTAGTGCAGCCATGTCAGTGCAGCCTTGTCAGTGCAGCCTTACTAGTGCAGCCATGTCAGTGCAGCCTTCCCCAGTGTCCAGTCCAGCCTTGCCCCAGTCCAGCCTTGCCCCAGTGCAGTCTTGCTGAAGCCTCTGAGCTTCAAAATCGCCGACCGTGATTTGAAAATGGCGCCGCCGGCGCCGAAATACACAGAGCCGGTCCTCGGCTCTTCTCGGCGGCTCTCGTTTACTTTCGGTTCCACTCGGACGGTGAGCGGAGCTATCCGAAACTAGCCGAGTATACTCGGCTAGGTTCGGGCGGCGCTCGAGTGAAACCGAAAGCCGCCGAGAAGAGCCGAGGACCGGCACTGTGTATTTCGGCGCCGGCGGCGCCATTTTCAAATCGCGGTCAGCGATTTTTTCGTTCTGACAGGTCAGGATCGCAGGGGATCGGCGTATAACACGCACCCGCGATTTTCCCCTGATTTTAAGGGGAAAAAAGTGCGTGTTATACTCCGATAAATACGGTATTTGATCTCCTGCAGATTTTGTAAGTTTACCCACTTATAAAGAAATAAAGGGTCTATCATTTTTTATTATAGGTGTATTTTAAGTGATAGAGACAGAATATCAACCAAAAATCCAGAAAGATCACACGATACAAATGTTATAAACGAAGTTACAGTTCAGTGAGTAAAATAAGTATTTGATCCCCTACCAACAGTAATTCTGGCTCCTACAGACTGGCTACATTATGTGCTCATGTGGTACACAGATTAGTCCTGTCAATTTAGTAAGGTGCTCCTAATGACAACTCGTTTATAAAAGACACCTGTCCACATAATCTCTTTCTTCTAGTCAAACCTCACAATCATGGGCAAGACCAAAGAGCTGTCAAAGGACATCAGGGACAAGATTGCAGACCCGCACAAGGCTGGAATGGGCTACAAGACCATCAGCAAGAAGCTTGGTGAGAAGAAAACTGTTGGAGTGATTATTTGCAAATGAAAGAAATACAAAATAACCACCAATCGCCTTCAGTCTGGAGCTCCATGCAAGAGTTTGCCTCATGTGGTAAGAATGATCAGTGAGGGATCAGCCGAGAATTACACGGGAGGAGCTTGTGAATGATCTCAAGGCAGTTGGGACCACAGTCACCAAACCATTGGTAATACAATACACCCCTATGGTTTGAAATTCTGTAGCACCCACAAGGTCCCCCTCCTCAAGAAGGCACATGTACAGGCCCATCTTAAGTTTGCCAGTGAATATCTAAATGATTCAGAGAAGGATTGGGAGAAAGTGTTGTCAGATGAGACCAAATTTGAGCTCTTTGGCATTAACTCAACTCGCCGTGTTTGGAGGAAGAAAAATGCTGACTATGACCCTACAAACACCATCCCTACAGTCAAGCATGGAGGGGGAAACATTATGCTTTGGGGCTGTTTCTCTGCTAAAGGTACAGGCCAACTTTGCCGCATTGAGGGGCCAATGGACAGGGCCATGTATTGTAAAATCTTGGATGAGAACCTTCTTCCTTCAGCCAAAACACAGAAGATGGGTCTTCCAGCATGACAATGGGCCAAAACATACCGCTAAGGCAACAAAGGAGTGGTTTAAGAAGAAGGACATTAAGGTCATGGAGTGGCCTAGCCAGTAACCAGACCTTAATCCTATAGAAAATTTATGGAGGGAGCTGAAACTTTGAGTTGCCAAGTGACAGCCAAGAATCCTTAAGGATATAGAGAAGATCTGTACAGAAAAGTGGACCAAAATCCCTCCTGAGATGTGTGCAAACCTGGTAATCAACTACCAGAAACGTCTTACCTCTGTGCTTGCCAA
The DNA here is from genome assembly GCF_042186555.1 of Aquarana catesbeiana. NCBI lineage: Eukaryota > Metazoa > Chordata > Amphibia > Anura > Ranidae > Aquarana > Aquarana catesbeiana. The sequence goes on along the minus strand of NW_027362652.1, from coordinate 1,859,865 downwards.
CAAGGGTTTCTCCACCAAGTACTAAGTCATGTTTTGCTTGGGGATCAAATACTTATTTTACTCACTGAATGGCAACTAAATTTATGACATTTGTATCATGTGTTTTTTTCTGGAATTTTGGTTGATATTCTGTCTCTCTGACCCCTTTCACACATGCAGAACGTTTATCCATTTTTCATCCATCCGTTGACGGATGAAAAATGGACATCAATGTATCTCAATATAAAAACAAGTGTTAATGAATGATTATCCAATTAACATCCGTTTACATCTGCTTCCGTCAACATATGTTTTTTGGAACAAATCAAAGCCCGATTTTTCTTCTTCTTTTATAAAAATAAAAATAAAAAGATGAGAAACAGATGACAAACTGATGTAAAGTCATATATATTTTCTTTGAAAAAAAGCGACTAAGCTCATCAAACGTACGGTCCGCATGTGTGAAAGGGCCTATCATTTAAAATACACCTATGATAAAAATTATAGACCCTTCATTTCTTTGTCAGTGGGCAAACTTACAAAATCTGCAGGGGATCAAATAATTATTTTCCCCACTGTATATATAACAAGCAAAGATAAAGGAGCTTCATTGGGATAGTACTCCACTTTAATTTACACATCATGGATCCACAGAGGAGTGTGGACATTTCACATCAACATTCACAGACCAGTTCTCACATGTCATGCTCCAGATATTCATTGCATTCCAGCAGATTATCAATCAGTTCTGCAGGCCTCAGAGCAAGAGCAAAGGCAGAAGCAGCGTTCTGTCTCTGGGACAGATAGCTAAACCTTCTTATCCCAATAACTTCAGATACCATATTTCTTTGATCTCAGTTTTATTAGAACAAGCCAGGTGAAGCTACAAAATAACAGAAATAGACCTCAATAAGTATAATATTGCATACAGTACAGCATACACTGCATAAACAACGATATACAGTACAAGATGAGATAATAAAAAACTTACTTTTTAAGTTCTCTAATGATGATGATAGATTGAGAAAGACATGTCTTGCTTCCTACAATGTGTTGAAAAGAATGGTGGCTGGTTCACTTCCTGTTAAGATTCTACCCAGAATTCTCTGCTTGCTGACAACTTCCTTAAAGCGGGGTTCCACCCAAATTTTGAACAATATCTGTATGTATTCTCTTCCTTGCCTAGATGCTGACATGCCGTTTAAAAAAATTTAAATCGCCGTAATTACCTTTTATTTTTCTATTCTTCTTTGCACTTCCTGGTTCTCCTCCCGTGGGAGTAGACGTGTTTCTAGCCTCTCCCAGACTCTTGGGAGCTAGTCTCAGGCTTCCCAGGATGCCACTGAGCATGTGCGGGAATGAGCGGTGAATGCTGGGAGCACAGCATTCACCACATCCAGGAAATAAATGCTTGTGGGCTTCAAATGCCCACAGTGAAGATGGAAACCGCCTGCAGTGAATAATATAAGTTATTCTTTCCGACGAAATCTGACACAGGCGGACATATTACACACAATATGTGAGTATGTAATGCTGAGAAGAAAAGTTTGTGAATGAACTCAAAAAAAAAAAAAAACGATAGATAGATGGACCCCCGCTTTAATTACACATACAATAAAACAAATAAACAGAACTGCAGCAATACAAAAAGGAACGCTAGATGGAGCCTGTACACCACATATGATTGTCTTAAAGCGGGGGTCCACCCACACCGCCAAAAAAAAAAATATTAAAAGCCAGCAGCTACAAATACTGCAGCTGCTGACTTTTAATACATGGCCACTTACCTGTCCCAGGGTCCAGCGATGTCGGCAGGCGATGCCAAGAACCTGCTCGGTTCTCAGCAGCTGCCGCCGCCATCCTAGGTGAGGGAATCAGGAAGTTAAGCGTTGCGGCTGCACTTCCCGGTTCCCTACTGCGCATGCGTGAGTGGCGCTGCGCATCGTAAGTGGTCCCTGCTCTCTCCTGGGAGCTGTGTGTTTCCCAGGAGACAGCGCGGAGGGACAGGAAGAGGCATAGACTCCCATGGGAGTCTATGCCGGGAGTGGGTGCAAATACCTGTCTTAGACAGGTATCTGCACCCCCCTCCCCCCTGAAAGGTGCCAAATGTGACACCGGAGGGGGGGAGGGTTCCGAAAAGCGGAAGTTCCATTTTTGTGTGGAACTCCGCTTTAAGTAAATTACACATTTTGCATGTAAATTTAACAACACGGGTACAAATAAGGTACCGATAATCAGCAAGACATCTGGTGGACAGAACAAGCAGTGCGGGCAGAGTTCTCATATGCTCAAAAAGAAACAGGCTTGATGAGGTAGAAAGCAGAGCTAGAACTCGTATGCATGTGCTGCAGATTCAGAGGATGGCAGCATCAGCAGAAGCTGTGGAATATGAAACTGCAGTTGGTTCAGAAGGAGATCTGCTCCAGGACCTTGTGGAAATAGGAATTCACAATTCAGTACAAAGGACTCTGAAATATGTACAGAAGCATGCTCCAGACCAAGCTAAGACAGAGTATTCTTCTATCAAGCCTATCTCCAACACAATTCCACAGTTTCCTGACTTAAAGAGGAGGGCCCATCAAAAAAAAAAAATTAAAAGTCAGCAGCTACAAATACTGCAGCTGCTGACTTTTAATTGGACACTTACCTGTACCAGGGTCCAGCGATGCGGGGGATCGAAGCCCCGCTCGTCTCCCTCTCCGTTCAGCGGCGCCGGCATTGCAACTGTGGGCGCCGGGCTGTGGCTTCACAGCCTGGCACCCACTGCGCAAGCGGCGCCGCGCGCCGTGATTGGCCGCTCAGTCACCTGGGACCTGTAATGGGTCCCAGATGATTGACAGGAGGGGGAAGTGATGTCACTAGCCCAGGCACTGGAAGAGGCAGACTACGAGGGACCCCCTAGCAACAGGCATTTAGAGGTAAGTAAAAAAAAAAAAATATCCAAATATTTTTTTAAATTTTTTTTCACTTTAACATACCGACAGCCCTCTCCAGATATGCCTGGACTGCTCCCTACTCTTCACATTAACTCTGAAAATGTCAAAGGGCCAAGTGTACATATTCAAGTAAGCAAAGATGATGTTAACTCTCAGCATCCATTACGTGACCTGGGTTATCATATGTCCTCCTTCAGAAATGGCCTTTTAAGATCCTCAGAGATGACTGATCTAGCAAAGCACTTAATTCTTTGAGAATTAGTGAGCACAAGGCTGCTAACATTTGATTATCGCCCCATGCACCGGACTCTATGCAGTTGCCGGGGTTGTGTCCAAACATCAGTTTGTGAAAATAAACAGCAAATCCTCAAACTCTGCAATTCATGATGGTTTAGCCACTTACGGACCGCCCCCGCCGTTGTTATACGTCGGCAGTTTGAAGAGGAACATCGTTGTTATGGTAGCAGCTAGCTTCCATAACCCCGTTATCCTCGTCTTCAGCGGGCGGTCCACTTTCAGATAAAGGTTGTCTCTGCGCCCCCCTCCCGCCGTTCTCCGGTCGTCTCCGCCGCTTACAGGAGCCGTCGTTAGCGGCGGAGATGATCGTGCCTGCTCTCCTCTGAGCCTGGATGCCGAGTGAGGGGAAGATGGCCCCCACTTGGCTCCATAGCATTGGAGGGCGAAGCGACGTCAAACGTCACTTCCGCCCCAATGCTCCTAAAGGAGAATTTTTTTAATTTTCAAATGACTTTTTTTTGTTGTTTTTATTGCATTTTAGTGTAAATATGAGATCTGAGGTCTTTTTGACCCCAGATCTCATATTTAAGAGGTCCTGTCATGCTTTTTTTTCTATTACAAGGGATGTTTACATTCCTTGTAATAGGAATAAAAGTGACCCAAAACATTTTTTTTAAAAAGGACAGTATCAAAATAAAAAATAAAAAGTAAAATAAATAATAATAAAAAAAAATGTAAGCGCCCTATTCCGCCAGGCTCGCACGCAGAAGGGAACGCATACGTAAGTCGTGTCCGCCCATGAAAACGGTGTTCAAACCACACATGTGAGGTATCACCCAATCTTTACACAGAGAGAGCAACAATTCTAGCCCTAGACCTCCTCTGTAACTCAAAACTGGTAACCTGTAGACATTTTTAATTGTCGCCTATGGAGATTTTCAAGGGTAAAACTTTGAATAGAAAGGGTTGCCTCGATCAGTTAGATCTAGAGGTAGGGGCGGGTACCATCATCCTTTGGAGTGAACTATTGGAGAAAAACACCTGGGGCTGCTCCAAGCATGCCCCTGGTTTAGAAAGGAATTAGGACTATCACCCTACCCATCGATAGAGCAGGGGATTGTAATACAATGAACAATTTATTTAAGAAAAAGACATGATTAAAATCAATTGTACATAAATTGATAAACAGTTAATGACAACTGTACACGGTAAATACAAATGGTTCCAAAGGAACAGGTGAACCCCATTGGTAGTAAGGGGAGCTGAGATATATGTCTTGATGTGGTCCTCTACATGTTTTGCGACTGTAGTCGCTTCCTCAGGAGGAGTCAATTACACCTATCTATAACGTAAGTACATTCTCATAGTTACATATTTAATGACAAAAAAATAAACAAAACTATATACAGTAGAACACAGATATTATGAATGTTGAGGTTCCTATTTGTTTGTGTGTTGCTTACCAATGGGGACCAGTGGAGCACAAAGCAGCACCCCCCCCCTTCCCTCCCTCCCCCATACTTCCAGAAACACATTTATGAGGTTAGGCACTAATGTTGATCGAGAAGGCCTGGCTTGCAATCTCCGCTCTAATTCTATCAGGTTGAGGTAAAAAAAAAAAGAATCTGACAGAGAGTACCATCAATAGGTGTGCCACATCCCAATAAATCGTGGAAAAGAAGGGAATACCCCTATAGTGGGACTTTATAAGCACTACCACATGTAAGAAAATCTAAGTAAATCTAGAAAATTTTATTCAAAAGAACAACACAAAACATGAAATATACATATAATATTGGGACACAAATGTACATGAATGTGGATATATTAAAAAAACGTCAATGAAGAGTCATATAGTTTCCCTGAACCAGACGGGTTTCGGAAAATCTTTCCTTCATCAGGGTTCACAGAGAGAAATTTACATCTGGAGAATTACAGAATACAAAACAATTAATGGTCAACATTGTCATCACCCAAATATTCCTGAAATATTATCACAGATGCAATACACTTACATTATATTCATTGACACTGCACATAAATATCCACATGATTAAAAGAAAGGGAATTCCATGACCCCACGCCTGGCTCAACGGACGCACCATCCAACAGCTGACCATAGAACACTATGCTTGGCTAAAGAATCCCAAATGGTATTGACACCCCATCCCAGGATAGGGTAGGGCGGCTGTGTGCGTACTGGGGTCCAAAAAGTGAGGAACCTGGAATCAAAGGCACATGAATGAATAGGCTAAGCTATCAGGTTGAGGTCAGAACTCCTCCACCCCAAAACTCGCTCATCCATGTCTTTATAGACCTTACTTTGTGCACTGGTCCAAATCATTTGGTCAAAGGGGGATTATGGTGTGGGGTCGTTTTCAGGGGTTGGGCTTGGCCCCTTAGTTCCAGTGAAGGGAACTCTTAAGGCGTCAGCATACCAAAACATTTTGGACAATTTCATGCTCCCAACCTTGTGGGAACAGTTTGGGGATGGCCCCTTCCTGTTCCAACATGACTGCGCACCAGTGCACAAAGCAAGGTCCATAAAGACATGGATGAGCGAGTTTGCGGTGGAGCTAAGAGGCCAGGCCCAACCCCTGAAAAACAACCCCACACCATAATCCCCCCTCCACCAAATGATTTAAAGGAGTGGCCCAATACTTTTGGCAATATAGTGTGGATGAGCGAGTTTGGGGTGGAGGAACTTGACTGGCCTGACCTCAACCCGATAGAACAACTTTGGGGTCAATTAGAGCAGAGACTGCAAGCCAGGCCTTCTCGACCAACATCAGTGCCTGACCTCACAAATGCTCTTCTGGAAGAATGGTCAAACATTCCCATAGACACACTCCTAAACCTTGTGGACAGCCTTCCCAGAAGAGTTGAAGCTGTTACAGCTGCAAAGGGTGTGGCTGCACTACTGCTGATCTCCTGAGCTCCAGAGAGGCCTACTGATCCAGGGAGCTTGATTACTCCCTATACCCAGAGTTGATGCAGGAATCTGGGGTGGACCCCGGGGAGGATCCCCCGGATGGCCAGAGTACCTGTCCTCCCATACCAGTGTTTGAGGACCTGGGAAATGGCCCAGCTAAAGGTGAAAGTCTGTCAGCCTACAGAAAGAAGGTTTGTGCTAGGATTGCGAGAATTGCCAAGGAGGAGGAAGTACTGGCGAAGTTGAAGTTAGACTTCAAACATAAAAAAATTGCAAATGACCGGCTTCACAGTTCCAAGAGAAGACAGATGCGGCCTGAGTTAATGGCTTTGGAGGCTAAAGTGGAAAAGCAGAGTCTGCTGGTGGCCGTATTGAAAGAAACCAGCGGAGCTTTCAAGGAGAAATATGGCAATGATGATCGCTTCCGTACAATGCACAGAGGGACCATAGAGTCCAGTGGAGGAGAAGCATCACCAGAGTGCGAGAAAGAAAGGTCAGTGCAAAGCAAAAAAGTTTCTTCGGGCTTGGACTGTGTTTCTGGCCAGCACCCTGAAAAATCTTTACCAAGTATCAGTATGCCTGCAGAAAGTGGAGAAAGCTCTGGCACACAGGCTGCGGGTGATCAGCAGTCAGGTGTTTTGACTGCCAGTATGCCACTGGGCCAAGGAAGTTCTGTGCCCTTGTCACCGCAGCAGGAGGCTATGGAGCAAGATGATCCATCTGAGCCTGTAAAGGGAGCAGGAATGCTTAAGTTAATCAAAGAAATGGAATCCCCTTTGCATGGTCACAAGTTTGCCGTGTCTGGATCATCAGAGGATGAAGAAGAGGATAGTGATGTCCCCCAAAAACCTTTGAAACATTGGTTGGCTGAAAAAGCCGTTTTTGTTAAAGATTTGCCTATAAAACATAATGGAGATGTAGTTCCTATACATGGTGCTGTAGAGGGCAGTGGAGAGCAAGCTCATCTCCTGGCTGAGACTCCCACCTGTGTACAGAGAGCCAGTGAGGGGTGTACAGACTCTGCTGTGAAGACTGCTGATAAAGACATCTCTGCTGTTAGTAACCCTTTAGTTACTGGTAATGAAGTAAGAATTACCAAGGGTAATGTAGATGATATTCCTGTGTCAGAAGTCTCTGTTCCATCTGTTGATAATAATGTTGTTTCTAACTTGTCTAAAGAGGGGTCTGTAACTAAAAGTGATGTGCGCGATGTTGCAAGGAGTGCAGTTATTTCCTATGCTGCAGCGGTGGCTGCACCTGTCCCAAGGGTGAGTAGGGCCAGTTATTCTGCGGTCACTAGGACTGATGTGAGTGAAGGTCAGGCCAATCTGACACCATCTGGTAGCTCCTTCAAACGCCGCAATGTGGTCCAATTGAGGTGGACTGGAGAAGGCCCCCCCCCCCAAATAGGAGAGATGTGGTGGACCGTATCCTGGGGATGGGTTTTAAAGCAGAGGAGGTTTTTGCCCTTATCAGCCCAGTTGGGTCATATGAGTATGACCTCTCCTTTGTCAAGGCGGAAGGATTAGATGTCTTTTGGGAGAGGTATGAGCAGAGGTGGAAGGAGTCCCCAAAATGGGCAGGTTTGTCACCCAAAGTAATCTCTCGCCAGCCATTATATAAGAACGTCACCATTCTAGTACGCAATGAGTCCATTCCTGCTGCGGATCTGGTGGTGTGGTTGGGGAGATATGCTGATGTCCAAGCTCCATTGAGGAAAGTTGTAGATGATAGGGGGTTTTGGACAGGAGGATGGACGGTGTTGGTAAAACTGCATGTCACGGGTAATGTTGTTAAGCACATCCCTTCGTCTGCCTTTATAGGTCGTGACAGGATTATCACTTTTTATGCAGGGCAACCAAAGTTGTGTCATCGCTGTGGTGAAAAGGGGCATTTTTCAAGCTCATGTTCTGTGCAGAAATGTTCCCTCTGTCAGGGCTCAGGGCATGTTGCAAAAGACTGCAATAGTATTCGTTGTAATCTTTGTAACAAGTTAGGTCACCCCTATAGTCTTTGCCCTGAAGCCCTCCATAATCAGCCAGAGGTGGTGGAAGAACTTCTGAGGATGGAGGAGGAGGAACATGGGGGGCAGCAAGGGGTTGGTGGAGCTGTTTCAGCTAGTCCTGAGGACCCCCCCCAGGTGTCAGTTTCCCAGCCTGAAGGTGTGATCCCTACTGTGTCTGCTCCCCAGTCTGTGCTCCCTACTGTGTCTGTGTCTACTTCTGTTGTGTGTTCTTCCCCAGTGTTTCAAGTGCCCAGTGTTCCAAAAGTAAATAAGTCATCCAGATTGGCTGAGGCTGCCAAAGGGGCAGATTCGTGCAGATCTGAGGTGGCAGCTTCATCAGGGCCTTCCCTAAGGCAGCGTAAAACCTCTAGTGGAGGTTCTAAGGTGAAGAAGGGGGAAGTTGCCACTGCTAATAATGCAGATGAGGTCTTTCAGGGTAATGTTTCAGGGGAGGAGGGAGAGTGGACCAAGGTGGGGAGAAGGAGGAATAAGGTAGTCCTGACCTCTGCCTCCTCGGTTTCATCCTTAGAGGTAGATGATCTACCGCTGGGAAACAAGTTTGGGTCCTTATCTGAGGGGGAGGAGGAGTCTTCTAATTCCGTGTCTCAGATGGAGGAAGATGAGGTAGAGTGTTCTCTAAAGAGGTCAAGGTCTCCAGTAAGGGGGGAGGGAGCTCAGGCTAAGAAACGCCTACCTCAATCATCCTGATGGCAGTTCCCACTCCGATAAAGTTGGCAACGATTAATGTTGCCAGCATAAAATCTGTAAGAGCTCGTAATATGGCCTTATTTTTGCTCAGCGAGATGGATGCTGATATTTTATTTTTGCAAGAGACCCGGCTAAATAGACTTGCCGATGTCCACCTGGCAAAGAGGGAGTGGAGGCATGGGCCCTCCTTCTGGTCTCTTGCGGCTGAGCCTTACAGCGGAGTTGCAGTACTTTTTACTGGCATGGTAACGTGTCGGCGGGTTATCGAGGTAGAGATTGGAAGGTGTATGGTCCTGGACGTCTCTGTGAAGGGGCATGATCTGCGTTTAATAAATATTTATGGACCACAGACTAGATGGGAGAGGAAATGCCTCTTTACAAAGATTAAGCCTTTCCTTTTTACATCTCGGCAAGTTGTCTTTGGAGGTGATTTTAACACCTTTAGTAGGCCCAAAGACAGGAAAGACTCCACTGACAGCCTGAGATATGATAGCGTTTTTCTTAATACGATAGCCAGGGAAGCAGGTCTGGAAGATGCGCATATTAAGCGTTGCCCAGACAGCGCGGGGTACACGTTTAGGCGAGGCAGTTGTAAGAGCAGGATAGATAGGTTTTTTTTAAAAGGGGACTCTGCCTTTTCGGCTCCTGAGTGTCGTATGGTGGAGTTTTCTGATCACCTTTTGCTGTCTGTGATTCTCAATGCTTCAGATATACCACCTAAAGGAAAGGGTATTTGGAGGATGAATTCGGCTCTGCTGGATGACGAGGAGGTAAGACAATCTTTTGAGGATTTTTTTCAGGCTCAGGTAACCATCCTGGATTTCTGCAGCAGTAAGTCGGAGTGGTGGGAGCTTGCTAAAAGCCAGATTAGTGGGTTTTTCAAAGCCATAGGAAAAAGGAAACAGCTTGGTAAGTACATTGCCTACCAGCAGCTGCGGAAAAAACTTGATCGCCTTGTCTCGAGTGGTGGAGATTCCGGGACAATCTCTGAGGTGAAACTTTTCCTTAGGAAGTATCAGTATGACCGGCACGCTTCTTTGGTTCTGGAAAGGGACTACGGGAAATATCACTCGCCCGACCCTTATCAGAACTGCAAACAAAGCGCAGCAGTTAAGACGGTTGTTGGGCTAAGGGATAGTACGGGCTCTTTGATGAAATCCAGGTCAGGGATCCTGGAGGTCTCAAGGTCTTTTTATGTGGATCTTCTGGGGGAGAAGTACCTCGATCGGGCAAAGATGTCGAGTTTTCTGGATTCTACACCAGGTCTGGGAAAAAACATTCCGCTTGCAAGTTTGACAGGGGGAATCACAGCAGAAGAGGTAGTCAAAGCTATAGATGGTCTGGCTATTAGGAAAACCCCTGGGCCAGACGGATTGACGGCTGAATTTTATAAGATTTTCAAATCCAGCTTGGTACCTTATCTTGTGGAGGTATTTAACGGCTGTCTGCAGGAGGGTTCGCTCCCTCCCTCCACGAGACAATCTGCTGTGATTCTGTTGTCAAAAGGCAAGGATCCCTCGATGATTGAGAATTGGCACCCCATTAGCCTTCTCAATGTCGATAGAAAGATTCTGGCGAAGATAATTTTCTGGCGCTTGTCGTCAGTAGCAGACAGGTTGCTTTCTCGTCAGCAGCACTGTTCTGTTCAGGGCAGAAGCACTTTTTCAGCGGTGTTAGCTGTCCGGGAGGCTCTGGAACGTTGCAGGGCTGAAGGCTGGGGAAAGTATTTGCTGGCACTGCATCAGGCGAAGGCTTTTGATCGTGTCAATCATGAGTACCTCTGGCTTCTCCTTGACAAGTATGGCCTGGAGGGTGGGTTTATTGGATGGCTTAAGACTTTATACAGAGAGGCAGAGAGCTTCATGCTTGTTAACGGTTGGGTTGGACGGCCCTTCGGGGTTGGATCGGGGGTGCGCCAGGGGTGTCCGCTGAGCCCTTTGCTATACGTGTTTGCAATCGACCCCTTCATCAGAAGGCTAGAGAGCGGACCGTTGTGCGGGGTGCCGGTGGGCATTACTGGTGAGCCACCCTTGAGGGTTGTAGCCTATGCTGATGACGTTTCTGTCTTTATCTCTGGGACAGAGGAGGCACAGGAGGTGGTTTCAGTTATAGAGCAGTATTCCGAGGCATCAGGTTCCAAGGTCAACCGTGATAAAAGTGAAGTTTTTTGGATGAGCGAGGGAGGTGAGAGCTTTGCACTTCCGGACACCTTCCCGAGGCCTCAGCAGAAAGTCAAAGTATTAGGCATCGAGTTTAGCCCTGATGATTACAGTAAGTCAAATTGGGAAGCCAGGCTGAATGATGCTGATGTCAAGGTGAAATGCTGGAAAGGGTGGCGGCTCTCCTTGAGGGAAAGGGTGGACTTGATTAAGACCTACCTGATTCCTACCTTTTTGTATGTCAGCTTTGTTTGCATCTTGCCAGAGTCTTGCTATACCAGGATTTATAGTTGTTTCTTCCAATTATTATGGGGGAACAGGCTGAATCTTGTGAAGCGGAATGTGACTTACCTATCTAGGTGGAAGGGTGGCCTAGGGATGGTCAACCCGGTTGTGTTCTTCTCTCTGATGTTTTTGAAACACAATTTAGGTAACATGCTAGCAGAGAGACCGCCTGGATGGGTAGGTATTTTCCAGATCTGGTTTAGACCTTTTCTGGGCTGTTGGGAGAGTGGCAGGCCAGTGAAAAGCCTAAGGATCAAACATGGTAAGCTCCCGGCTTATGTTGCCCTGTGCCTGAAAATTCTTAAACGGTGGCATGTGACAGCAGAGGATATCAGGTCCCTTCCTAGGAGACTCCTGGGGGAGAAGATCGTGGGTACTGTCTTTCATGCGCCACTGGCCTTAAGGGATTGCCCAGGTCATATTATGAGGGAGGGTTTACGTTTAATAAATTCTGAGCGGATTCCCTTGAAATTTAGGGACCAGGCCTGGCTCGCTTTCCACGGTAGGTTCTATGTGAGGGGGAACGTGAAGTGCCGCTCTTTGGATAATCGTGGTTGTCCAAGAGTGGAGTGTCAGGGTGAAGTGGAAACCATGGACCACTTCTTGCTTCAGTGCCCTTTCAATATAGAAGTCTATAAAAAGGTGGGGAGGGCTCTGAATATTCCTTTCCTGCCTTGCATGTCTTATGCTGAGTGGGTGTATGGAGCATTGCAGAATCGCAAGGGATTTGATTTGGACACTCTTTTTCTAGTCAGCTTAGTAGTCCGATATTACACCTGGAATGCACGGTGTCAGGTATCCCTTCGGCAGAAAGTCCTTTCTGTTCCGGTGGTGGTGTGTGAGATTCTTGGTGAGGTAGGGAAAATTCGGGGTCTCGAGAAAGACAGATGGCGGCAAAGGGTCTGGATAAAGGCGTGGAGGAATATCAGGCCTGTAGCTGCTGTTTGTTGATCTCTGGGTGTTGGGTTCTTTCCCTGTTTTCTCTCTGGACACTCCTTTAGATTTTCAAGGATAAACATAATTTTGAAGAAAGGCTACATACACATGATAATCTATGTTTCTTGGTCTGAGTGTTAATCAAGTTGAGTAATGTGTAGAATTGTTGAAGATGTCTGTGCTATTTAGTGATATATGTATATAGTATAATATAATACAGTGATATTCCTCTTGGTTGAAAAAAAAAAAACCCTTTTGTTCATATATTATAGGTTGAAGTAAGCCTTTATTATTATGTTTAGTCGTATATACAATATGTTATGCATATTTAAAAAAAAAAAAAAAAGGAAATGTATGTATGTATGTATGTATGTATATATATATGTATATATGTATAATATTTATTTTTTTATATTTTTGTATAAAAAAAAAAAGTTGGAATGTGTTTCTTGTTTGCAAGATTCTCAAATAAAAAATTGCCAACTCAATATTGAACCCTACGGACTAAGACTGGGATGCCATTAAAGTTCAAGTTCATCCCAATACTTTTGGTAATATAGTGTAGTTGTATATAAAATGCACTACTTATCTTTCAAAAAGCGTTTCTCAGCGCTAAACCTTTCATCCAATTTCTAAATTACTGCATTTGTAAATTTCAAAAGCCAGTATAAAGGAATAGTAGTGGTACTCTGCACAGTGTCCTGGAACCTGCAGGACAAGGACTCAATGGGACAGAAGCCAAAATCCTGGGACTGTCCTGCTGCAATATCTAAGACAGTTGGAAATAATGACAAGGCCATATTTGCGGTATGACAGGTTTCTCAGAGCTGCAGTTCCTCTGAGCTCCACAAGGTGGATCACACTTATACCGAGACAGGAAGTGATGTCAGATACAGACAGGAAGATATGTCAGGTATAAATAGTAGGTTCCGGGTGAGAGGTGAGTCGGGAGGAAGTAGAGAGAAGACGTTGCTGGAAGTGGCAGTAGAGGAGGTAATAAGATCTTATTTTCTATTTACACCCAGTAACCCCCCGTCATGTCCGTCCTCTTCCTCCATAGTCACTGTGATGTCTTTTATCTCCAGCAGATGATTCTACACACATATATAGTATGGAAACCTAGATTAAAGTGGAGTTCCACCCAAAAGTGGAACTTCCACTCATCGGATTCCCCCCCCCCTCCAGTGTCACAGTTGACATCCTTCACTTCTGGCATAGATAGCCGCAGAATCTGCGGTTATTTACGCCACTTCCTGTCCCCCCCCCGCTGTCTGCTGGGAAACACACGGGTCCCAGAGACAGCAGGGACCATCCGTATTGCGCTGCGCGACTCGCGCATGCGCAGTAGGGAACCGGGAAGTGAAACCGCAAGCCTTCACTTCCTGATTCCCTTACCGAAGATGGAGGCGGCAGCACCCGAGGACCGAGAGAAGGTTCGGCCTCGGGTGCCGACATCGCGGGCACCCTGGACAGGTTTTAAAAGTCAGCAGCTGCAGTATTTGTAGCTGCTGACGTTTAAAAAAAAAATTTCGGCGGAGCTCCGCTTTAACCCCTTCAGGGTCAGAACATTTCCCCGCTTACGGGGCCGGAACATTCTCTTTATTTTGGAGATGTGTTACTTTTTACACCAATCACCTTCTCACCTCATCAGTCTAAATTAACAGATTATACCACTGTTATTAGGGGGCAAGAGATGGGGGGTGGGGGTTATTTAGGGGAGATGTCTGCTTCTCACTAGGGATGAGATGAACAGTCCTGGGTTCGGTTGGATAGTTCAAATGACGTCAAATGACGGCGGGGCGGTGCAGCTCTTGTTCTGGGACAACGGCATCCCAGAATGGCCGCTCTTGTGCGCTCGGTGCTAGGACGCGGCGCGACCCCGATCTGTGTAAAGAGCCGCGTCCGCGGCTCTTTAACCATGTGATCGGCTGTGTCCAATCACAGCCGGTCACATGTAAACAAGGAAGTGCCGGTAATTGGCTCTCCTCGCCTCACACTGACAGAGTGAGGAGAGGAGAGCCGATCAGCGGCATCTGCTCACAGGGGGTCACAGGGGCACATCAGTGAAAGCGAAAAATTACTTCGTTACAAAATTTTTTTTTCAAAATTTTTGGTCTTTTTTTTGTGTGCAAAAAATAAAAAACCCAGCAGTGATTAAATACCACCAAAAGAAAGCTCTATTTGTGTGAAGAAAATGATAAAAAATTAGTTTGGGTACAGTGTAGCATGACCGCACAATTGTCATTCAAAGTGCGACAGCACTGAAAGCTGAAAAAATGGCCTGAGCAGGAAGGGGGTGTTAGTATTAGGTAGGCAAGTGGTTAAACAACATGCCTGGGGGGTGTCCTAATCCTGCCTGTGAAGGGACATCTCTGTGATGTACAGAAAGTGCTGCAGCATTTACAAAGGAATTTTTTTTTAAATTTGCAAGCAAATGACATTTTCTTGTTGGCTTAAAAAAATAAACACAGCGCAGAGACAATTCAAGCTGTCAATGAAATGTCATTTGCCAGCAATTTAAGTGTATAATTGTTTTTACACAGCAAGAGCAGGGGTCCAGTACCCCCCCCCCACCACCACCACCACCACAAAATCCCATGGGAGGGTCTTAAAGGGTAATTGTTAAAACCAGGAGTGCAGGTTTTAGGAGTGAATAATGCAGGTTTTAGGAGTGCATTATTCACAGGGTTCAGGAGTACGTTATGCACAGGGTGCAAGATCCAGGTGTATGTGATGCGCAGGGATCAGGAGTATGTTACGCACAAGGTGCAGGGTTCAGGAATACGTTTACACACAATTATGCACAGGGTGCCGAGTTTCAAGGTGCAGTTTAGGAGTGTATTTTTCACAGGGATCAGGAGTACGTTATGCACAGGGTGCAAGTTTCAGGAGTACGTGACGCTCAGGGTGCAGGGTTCAGGAGTATGTTAGATGCAGGGTTCAGGAGTGCGTTACACTCAGGGTGCAGGGTTCAGAAGTATGTTATACTCAGGGTGCAGGGTTCAGAAGTATGTTACACTCAGGGTGCAGGGTTCAGGAGTACGTGACACTCAGGGTGCAGGGTTCAGGAGTACGTTACACTCAGGGTGCAGGGTTCAGGAGTATGTTACACTCAGGGTGCAGCGTTCAGGAGTACGTGACACTCAGGGAACAGGGTTCAGGAGTACGTGACACTCAGGGTGCAGGGTTCAGGAGTACGTTACACACAAGGTGCAGGGTTCAGGAGTACCTTACACACAGGGTTCAGGAGTATGTTACACGGTGCAGGGTTCAGGAATGCCTTACAGGATGCAGGGTTCAGGAGTATGCTACGCAGAAGGGGTTCAGGAGTATGTTATGCACAGGGTGCAAGTTTCAGGAGTACGTGACACTCAGGGCGCAGGGTTCAGGAGTACGTGACACTCAGGGCGCAGGGTTCAGGAGTACGTGACACTCAGGGTGCAGGGTTCAGGAGTACGTTACACACAAGGTGCAGGGTTCAGGAGTACCTTACACACAGGGTTCAGGAGTACGTTACACGGTGCAGGGTTCAGGAATGCCTTACAGGATGCAGGGTTCAGGAGTATGCTACGCAGAAGGTAGCTGTTAGGTAATTCTAGCTGTTAGGTAATTTGGACAGGGTAAAATCCCCAAATCCTCACTAAATTTAATAGGTACGATGCCAGGCGGGTGTGGAGAGGCGACTCTTTGTACATCTTGCCGCATGTATGCGTTCCTTGATCATCAGATCGAGGGCGAATACTGCTGTGCAAAATGTAAGCACATTGTTTCCCTGGAAGCCCAGGTTCTGAATCTGGGGAAGCAACTGTCAGCACTGAGAAGTCCCTCCATACTAAATGAGAGCCAGGAACGTACACGGCAGGTGCCGGCAGGGGCCAGCACAGAGGTGGGTGGAGACAAAGAGGTGCAGGCACTAGCAAAGAGTAGATGGGTGACAGTCAGGAGGGGTAGAGGGGGAAAAGCCAGGGAGGCCGATCCAGGACTGGAGCATCCCAATAAGTACGCTACTTTGAGTGTCATTGGTGAAACCAGTCAGGGACCAGCACTGCTGGAGATGAGGGACTCTCCTAGCTGCCGGGGGAAGAACTCCTCCAGTGAGAGTGGGGGGGCAGCAAAGGGAAAGGAAAGACAGATTCTGGTGGTAGGGGACTCAATTCTTAGAAGGACAGAGAGGGCAATCTGTAACCAAGACCTGAAGCGCCGAACAGTATGTTGTCTACCGGGCGCTCGGGTTCGGCACATCACGGATCTTGTGGACAGATTACTGGGAGGGGCTGGGGAAGACCCGGCTGTCATGGTGCACGTTGGCACCAATGACAAAGTCAGAGGCAGATGGAGTGTCCTAAAGAACGATTTTAGGGACTTAGGAGCTAAATTGAGGAAAAGGACCTCCAAGGTAGTATTCTCAGGAATACTACCGGTACATCGAGCCACACCAGAAAGGAAGAGGGAGATTAGGGAAGTAAACAAGTGGCTGAAGAGCTGGTGTAGTAAGGAGGGGTTTGGGTTCCTGGAGGACTGGGCCGACTTCTCAGTTGGTAACCGGTACTATAGAAGGGACGGACTGCACCTAAATGAGGAGGGTGCAGATCTGCTGGGAAGGAAGATGGCCAAAAAGTTAGAGGGGTTTTTAAACTAGGCGATGGGGGGGAGGGTCCAGAGGCAGAGATAGCCAGCGCGGAAGATATTCCAGAGGCTAGTATTGGGGGCATTAGTGGTAGGTTAACCAAAGCACAAAAACACAAGGTGAGTATAGTAGCAAGTCCTAGTTGCAATCTCGAAACACCCAATACGAGGACAATATGCGACCGGTCTAAACTATGTGGCATGTTCACCAATGCCAGGAGCATGGCGGACAAGATGGGTGAACTAGAGATACTGTTGTACGAGGAGGATTTGGATTTTGTGGGAATTTCAGAGACCTGGTTCAACAGCTCTCATGATTGGCTGGCAAACATTCAAGGGTATACCCTATACCGCAAGGATAGAGAGGGTAAAAAAGGGGGAGGGGTATGCCTATATATCAAGAATAATGTACAAGTGAATGTGAGAGATGACATCACTGAGGGAGCTAGAGAGGAGGTGGAATCCTTATGGGTAGAGCTCCAAAGGGATAAAGCTAAGGGGAAAATAATACTGGGAGTATGCTATAGGCCCCCAAACCTGAGGGAGGAAGTGGAGACGGATCTCCTATCACAAATTGGATTAGCAGCAAGAATGGGAAGTGTTATCATAATGTGGGATTTTAATTATCCAGACATAGACTGGGCGGAGGGAACCGCACATTCATTTAAGGCTCGCCAGTTCCTTAATGTCTTGCAGGACAATTTTATGGGTCAGATGGTAGACGCACCAACTAGAAATAAAACATTACTGGACCTACTGATTACCAACAATACAGACCTGATCACGGATGTGGAAATGCGGGGCAATTTAGGTAACAGTGATCACAGGTCAATTAGTTTCAGTATAAATCACACAAATAGGAAACATAAAGGGAATACAAAGACACTGAATTTCAAAAGAGCCAACTTCCCTAAACTACAAACCTTGCTAAAAGGCATAAACTGGGATAAAATATTAGAAACAAAGAATACGGAGGAGAGATGGGTTTGCTTTAAGAGCATATTAAATAAGGGCATTAGCCAATGTATCCCATTGGGTAATAAATTTAAAAGAGCGAACAAAAGTCCTGGATGGCTTAACTCCAATGTAAAAATGCATATAAAAGCAAAGGAGAAGGCCTTCAAAAAATACAAGGTTGAGGGATCATCCTCAGCATTCAGACTTTATAAAGAATGCAATAAGAAATGTAAGCGTGCAATTAGGACAGCTAAGATAGAACATGAAAGACACATAGCGGAGGAGAGCAAAAAAAATCCCAAGAAATTCTTTAAGTATGTAAACAGTAAAAAAGGGAGGACAGACCATATTGGCCCCATAAAGAATGAGGAAGGACATCTGGTTACAAAGGATGGGGAGATGGCGAAGGTATTGAATTTATTCTTCTCCTCAGTCTTCACGAGTGAATCGGGGGGCTTCAGTAACCAAAACTGCAGTGTTTATCCTCATGACACAACACAGGAAGCACCTACATGGTTAACAGAGGAAGGAATTAAAATTAGACTTGAGAAACTTAACATTAATAAATCACCGGGACCAGATGGCTTGCATCCGAGGGTACTTAGGGAACTCAGTCAAGTGATTGCCAGACCGTTGTTCCTAATTTTTACAGATAGTCTACTGACTGGAATGGTACCAGCTGATTGGAGAAAAGCCAATGTAGCACCTATATTTAAAAAGGGCCCAAAATACATCCCTGGGAATTACAGACCAGTTAGCCTAACATCGATAGTATGTAAACTCTTGGAGGGGATGATAAGGGACTATATACAGGATTTTAGTAATACGTACGATATCATTAGCAGTAATCAGCATGGATTCATGAAGAATCGTTCTTGCCAAACCAATCTATTAACCTTCTATGAGGAGGTGAGTTGCCATCTAGATAAAGGAAGGCCTGTAGACGTGGTGTATCTGGATTTTGCAAAAGCATTTGACACAGTTCCCCATAAACGTTTACTGTACAAAATAAGGTCTGTTGGCATGGACCATAGGGTGAGTACATGGATTGAAAACTGGCTACAAGGGCGAGTTCAGAGGGTGGTGATAAATGGGGAGTACTCAGAATGGTCAGGGGTGGGTAGTGGGGTGCCCCAGGGTTCTGTGCTGGGACCAATCCTATTTAATTTGTTCATAAACGATCTGGAGGATGGGATAAACAGTTCAATCTCTGTATTTGCAGATGATACTAAGCTAAGCAGGGCAATAACTTCTCCGCAGGACGTGGAAACCTTGCAAAAAGACCTGAACAAATTAATGGGGTGGGCGACTACATGGCAAATGAGGTTCAATGTAGAAAAATGTAAAATAATGCATTTGGGTGGCAAAAATATGAATGCATTCTATACGCTGGGGGGAGAACCTCTGGGGGAATCTAGGATGGAAAAGGACCTGGGGGTCCTAGTGGATGATAGGCTCAGCAATGGCAGGCAATGCCAAGCTGCTGCTAACAAAGCAAACAGAATATTGGCATGCATTAAAAGGGGGATCAACTCCAGAGATAAAACGATAATTCTCCCGCTCTACAAGACTCTGGTCCGGCCGCACCTAGAGTATGCGGTCCAGTTCTGGGCACCAGTCCTCAGGAAGGATGTACTGGAAATGGAGCGAGTTCAAAGAAGGGCAACAAAGCTAATAAAGGGTCTGGAGGATCTTAGTTATGAGGAAAGGTTGCGAGCACTGAACTTATTCTCTCTGGAGAAGAGACGCTTGAGAGGGGATATGATTTCAATTTACAAATACCGGCCTGGTGACCCCTCAATAGGGATAAAACTTTTTCGCAGAAGAGAGTTTACCAAGACTCGTGGCCACTCATTAAAATTAGAAGAAAAGAGGTTTAATCTTAAACTACGTAGAGGGTTCTTTACTGTAAGAGCGGCAAGGATGTGGAATTCCCTTCCACAGGCGGTGGTCTCAGCGGGGAGCATTGATAGCTTCAAGAAACTATTAGATAAGCACCTGAATGACCACAACATACAGGGATATACAATGCAATACTGACACATAATCACACACATAGGTTGGACTTGATGGACTTGTGTCTTTTTTCAACCTCACCTACTATGTAACTATGTAAGAAGGGGTTCAGGAGTATGTTATGCACAGGGTGCAAGTTTCAGGAGTACGTGACGCTCCGGGTGCAGGTTTCAGGAGTATGTTACACACAGGGTTCAGGAGTGCCCGACGCTCAGGGTGCAGGGTTCGGAAGTACGTTATACACAGGGTTCGGGAGTACGTTACACACAGGATGCAGGGTTCAGGAATGGTCAAAAATGGTCTCCACCCTAAGTTGTTCCAAATCCACCACCCAGCTCTCTTTCCATCTCCAAATAAAAGCTTTATTCAATAATACATTAACCAGAAAGCCAAGCTAAATTATTATGAGGAGAGACACTACTGCACCCATTATATAACAACATCCACAAGATTATACCAGTATAGAAATAATGAAAACTTTATATAATAAAAGACCAGTAATAGACTTTACACACACATACACACACAAACACACATATATTGTTATTAGACAGAAGATATTGCATGTCCAGTAATTGTTCTGGTTTATGAAAAGCTGAACACTGGGACATTGGTGATGCAGATATCTCTGTAGGCAATCAAGTGTCAGCCAAACTAGTCTGCTTCCCAACCTCTTACTTCTCCATCCTAATATTGTACAACCAATACAGTCCAGATTATTCTCTGTCTACAGGGAAACCTGCAAAGATCACATGACCACATCAATGAGGATGGAGGAGGACTGGAGTCCCATAACGGAGAAGATACTAAACCTCACCCTGGAGATCATCTACCTGCTGACCGGAGAGGTGAGGAGGATTCTGGGAGGTCACATGACATCACTCTTATTTCTATTAAAAAAAAACACAGACCTGACCTGGGAGGTGAGGAGGATTCTGGGATTCTAACATGATATTCCTATTGGTTTCTCAATATAGAGTTTTCCTCTTGTGAAGTCAGGTGATCATATGACCATCACAGTGCCTCCTTGTGACTCCCTAAAACCCGAGAGACACAACATGCAGAAGATTCTAGAAGTCACCGAGAAGATGATGGAGCTGCTGACAGGAGAGGTGAGCGGTGCTGGGAATTCTGGGACATTATCCAGTAACAGACAAGGGATGTGTCTGGATGGTGACTGTATCATTGTGTGTGTCAGGTTCCTATAAGGTGTCAGGATGTCACTGTCTATTTCTCCATGGAGGAGTGGGAGTACTTAGAAGGACACAAGGATCTCTACAAGGACGTCATGATGGACAATCAGCCGCCCCTCACATCACCGGGTAAGTGGAGACTTTATTGTAAAGGAGAGAGCAGTACGGAGGGTCTACCTAGATCCCCCATCATCTGATAAACACATAGAAACAATGTATTCAGTCAGTGTGTGTGTTTCCTACAGATGGATCCAGTAATGGGAACCCACCAGAGAGATGTCCCAATACTCTGTATTCCCGGGATTCTGCACAGGAAGGTCACACCATCCCTCACCATCATCAGGTAGATGGAGTTGAGGGTCTGGAACATAAAGTGATTGAACACTCTGACATGTTGAGACAATGTGTGGACTCTACAAGATAATATTTTCTATGTGATCTCACATCAGAAATACTTCTATTTTACAATTGTTATTTTCTGCCATTCTGTTGGTTTAGGGTGAAGGTCTGATGAACATGAACGTTGAGGGTGAAGTAGAAGAGACGTATGTGAGGGATGATCAGCAATATACGGAGGAGGGTGGAATGTTGAAGACATTCAAAGAGGAGGACACTCCTACAGAGATCAGCACAGGTGAGCCATAATATATTCTTCTGTTATCTCTGCTCTGTTACAGCACACTGATGGTCCAGAGTGGGGCGAGAGATTAGAGATATCAGCTAATAGTAGGTTGACATTAGTCACTGACACCCGTCTGGCGCGTTAGAACTTCTTTTCTCTCAGATAAACCCTCTTCTCTATGTTGCAGACACAATTTATGTATTCACACATGTTTTATATAGATTCTGGGGTCAGCAGGAGGGGTATACCTTGCTGGTGGAAACCTTCTGGAAAAGCACCTTGTCCCCATGTAGATAAGGACATGGACCTCTTCCCCACAATGCTGGCCCGTTGGTTGTGGGGGTCTGCAGGTGGAGGGGCTGGTTAGAATCTGGAAACCCCCTTTAAAAATGGAGGTAGTTCCTAGAAACTGCCTCCCCCATGAGAACATCTATGTTAGGTAAAGAAACATGCAAACCCATGTCCCATGACGTTGAACTATTGTCAATCATGTTGTCCAGTGATACATATTCACTTCACTCATAATGAATGAAAGATGGATATCTGGAGCCTCCCTACTTTAAAGGTGACTTCCAGATTCCTTTTCTTTCAGATCCTTTGTCCTCATCATCATGAGGACAAGATGTGGAAATACGGGGCAATTTAGGAAACCGCGATTTACAGGTCATTTCGTTTTAGCATAAATCACACAAATAGGGAACACAAGGGATATACAAAGACACAGAATTTAAAAAGAGCCAAATTTCCTAATCTACTTGCTATAAGCTATTAAATGGGATAAAATCCTAGGAACAAAGAACACGGAGGAAAAATGGGTGTGCTTTAAAAGCATATTATAATAAAGGTATTGGCCAGTGCATCCCAATGGGAAATAAATTTAAAAGAGCTAACAAAAGTTCTGGGTGGCTTAACTCCGACGTAAAAATGCATATAAAAGCAAAGGAGAAGGCCTTCAAAAAATACAAGGCTGAGGGGTCATCACCAGCATTCCAACTTTACAAAGAATGCAGTAAGAAATGTAAGGTTGCAATCGAGGTTACTAAGATAGAACATGAGAGGCACATAGCAGAGACGAGTAAAAAAAAAAAAAAAAAGAAATTCTTTAAGTATATAAATAGAAAGATAGGGAGGTCAGAACATATTGGCCCCATAAAGAATGGTGAAGGGAATCTGTTTACAAAAGATGGGGAGATGGCGAAGGTTTTGAATTTATTCTTCTCAGTCTTCACGAGGGAAACGGGGGGGGGGGGATTCAGTGACCAAGACTGCAATGTTTATCCTCATGAAACGTCACAGGGAACACCCTCGTGGCTAACAGAGGGTAAAATTAGAGAAAGACTTGAAAAACTTAACATTAATAGGTCAGCGGGACCAGATGGCTTACACCCGTTGGTCCTTAAGGAACTCCGTCAAGTGATTGCCAGACCATTGTTCCTAATTTTTACGAACAGTCTACTGACTGGAATGGTACCAGCTGATTGGAGAAAAGCCAATGTAGCACCAATATTTAAAAAAGGCCAAGATATATCCCTGGGAACTACAGACCAGCTAGCCTAACATCAATAGTATGCAAACTCTTGGAGGGGATGATAAGGGACTATATACAAGATTTTAGTAATAAGAACGATATCACTAGCAGTAATCAGCATGGATTCATGAAGAATCTTTCTTGCCAAAAAAATCTATTAACCTTCTATGAGGAGGTGAGTTGCCATCTAGATAAAGGAAGGCCCGTAGACGTGGTGTATCTGGAT
Organism: Aquarana catesbeiana; assembly: GCF_042186555.1. Lineage (NCBI taxonomy): Eukaryota > Metazoa > Chordata > Amphibia > Anura > Ranidae > Aquarana > Aquarana catesbeiana. The sequence goes on along the minus strand of NW_027362652.1, from coordinate 1,836,520 downwards.
TTTGCAAAAGCATTTGACACAGTTCCCCATAAATGTTTACTGTACAAAATAAGGTCTGTCAGCATGGACCATAGGGTGAGTACATGAACTGAAAACTGGCTATGGGGCAAGTTCAGAGGGTGGTGATAAATGGGGAGTACTTGGAATAGTCTGATGTGGAAAGCGGGGTCCCCCAGGGTTCTGTCCTTGGACCAATCCTATTTAATTCATTCATAAACGACCTGGAGGATGGGATAAAAAGCTGAATCTCAGTATTTGCGGATGATACTAAGCTAAGCAGGGCAATAACTTTTATGCAGGATGTGGAAACCTTGCAAGAAGATCTAAAGAAATTAATAGGATGGGCAACTACATGGCAAATGAGAACCTCTGGGGGAAGCTAGGATGGAAAAGGACCTGGGGGTCCTAGTAGATGATAGGCTCAGCAATGGCATGCAATGCCAAGCTGCTGTAAGCAAAGCAAACAGAATATTGGCATGCATTAAAAAGGGGATTAATTCCAGAGATAAAACGATAATTCTCCCACTCTACAAGACTCTGGTCCGGCCGCAACTGGAGTATGCTGTCCAGTTCTAGGCACCAGTCCTCGGAAAGGATGTACTGGAACTGGAGAAGGCCCAGAGAAGGGCAACAAAGCTAAAAAAGGGACTGGAGGATCTCAGCTATGAGGAAAGGGGATATGATTTCAATGTACAAATACCGTACTGGTGACCCCACGATAGGGATAAAACTTTTCCACGCAAGGGAGTTTAAAAGAGATGCAGCCATCCACTAAAATTAGAAGAGAAGCGGTTAACCCTTGAACTACGTAGAGGGTTCTTTACTGTAAGAGCGGTAAGGATGTGGAATTCTCTTCCACAAGCAGTGGTTTCAGCAGGGAGTATCGATAGTTTCAAAAAACTATTAGATAAGCACCTGAATGTCTACAACATACAGGGATATACAATGTAATACTGACATAAAAGCACACACACAGGTTGGACTTGTGTCTTTTTTTAACCTCACCAACTATGTAACTAAGTAAGATGCTTTGCCATACCCGTAACCTTCATATTATAGCAAAAGACAAGATATTTATGCATTTTATCAAGGAAATAAACACCCTCTATATTTGACACATTTTTTCAGAGGAAAATACTTCTCCAAACACCTTGTAGTGTTGTGCGTCACCAGAAGCCTAGGCCTATGGTCACCTGACCAGTGCCTAGCCTTGCCTTTATGTAAAGAGCATGCCCCTCGCAGTCCCCATTGGTTCCTGCTCTCAAGGCCGTGTAAATGTAGAAGGAATCAGGGAGGAGGACCAAAGGCCCTTTGACTGAAGGGGAAAGGGTCCCAACTGATTGGAATAGAGAGAATATAGAATATATTATTATAGAATAAAGAGAACATCTGCCCACTCAAGTCTACCAGATCCAGATGGAATCTTGATTCAAGTGAACGAACCCTCTCATATTTAATGATCATGTTTTTATATTTTTCCAGGACATGCTATCGAGGAACCCTCAAAGGATCATCTCACTTTATCTCCAGGTTGTAAAATGGAGGATAAGGATATCACAAGAGATTGTGCAGGAGAAAAGACAATGAGCTCAGCTATGGATGGTGGATTTCACAGTGTGGTTAAGAGATCAAATCCCTCTGCCTCTGAGCAACCTTGTAGTCTGAGGGATGGTGCCGGAATTCAGGGGCGGGAGAAATTTTTCTGTTCTGAATGTGGAGCAATCTTTAGCTCTGAATTAAGTCTTATTATACATCATGGATCTCACACGTGTGAGAAAGTTCATTCCTGTTCTGAGTGCGGGAAATGTTTTCTTCATCAATCAGAACTCATCATACATTCCAGATCTCACACGGGCAAGAAGTCAAATTTCTGTGCCGAGTGTGGGAAATGTTTTACAAAGAAATCAACTCTTGTTATACATCAGAGATATCACACGGGGGAAAAGCCAAATTTCTGCACTGAGTGTGGGAAATGTTTTACACGGAAGTCAGACCTTATTAGACATTTGAGATCTCACACAGGGGAGAAGCTGCATTCCTGTCCTGAATGCACAAAATGTTTTTCACAGAAATCAAACCTAGTTAGACATCAGAGATTGCACACAGAGGAGAAGCCGTATTCCTGCCCCAATTGTGGAAAATGTTTTTCACAGAAATCAGACCTTGTTAGACATCTGAGATCTCACACGGGGGAGAAGCTAAATTCCTGTCCTGAATGTGGAAAATGTTTTTCACAGAAAACAAGCCTTGTTTTACATCAAAGATTGCACACGGGGGAAAAGCCATATTTCTGCCCTGAATGTGGGAAATGTTTTACGTGGAAATCCCAATTTGTTAGACATCAGAGATCTCACACAGGGGAGAAGCCGTATTCCTGCCCTGAGTGCAGGAAATGTTATTCACGGAAAACACACCTTGTTATACATCAGAGATCTCATACAGGGGAGAAGCCGTATTCATGCGCTGAGTGTGGGAAATGTTATATACGAAAATCACATCTTGTTATACATCAGAGATTCCACACAGGCGAGAAGCCTTATTCCTGTCCAAGGTGTGGGAAATGCTTTGCACGGAAATCAGTCTTTAATACACACCAGAGATCTCACACGTGAAACCAAACTCCATTGAAGTCAATGGGAGCAGAACCTTAAAAATGAATTCAGACCATTTTAAAGGCTAATAGGCAAGAGATTGCGAAAGGGCATGGACAGCTAGGCACTGCCCTGTGAGAGATCGAGATGCATACCGGGAAACTACAGACCAGTCTGCCTAACATCAATAGCATGTAAATTTTTAAGGGAAAAGTAAGGAACACTATACAGAATTTTTGTCTCTGATAAAGGTTTTATAAGTGACAGCCAGCATGAATTTATGAAAGACTTTTCTTGCCATACCAACCTGTTATCATTCTATGAGGAGCTAAGAGGACCTGTTGCTGTGCCTTTTTCCCTCACATCAGGGAGAGGGGCAGACCAGCACCCAAGCCTGCTGGGGCTGCCTTTAGAGACTGAGTTGAGAGACAATCACTGTGTTTTCAGGGTCCGAGTTGAGAGACTGCGGCTTTTGTGAGGATCTGGGTCCCGATTGCTGGAAATTGCAAGTCACCAAGTTGTTGGGACCAGAGTAGCTGCCTGCCAGGAAGTGATGAACTGAACCACATGCCCTAACTGCCGACCAATCATGGTTAGCCAAAATAGAGACTGCTTCTACTTAGATGCTTAGCCTTTACTGATTGAATAATGATCAGGACAGTGCACCACCTAAAGATGCCGGACGCCAGTCAATGTTAATTACTAAGTACTTTCACCACCTCCAGTGGTACCCCTTCCACTCTAGGAACGCATAAACCCACCTGCTGTTGAGGTTGTATGCACAAGGTGAACTAATTGAGGTTATTTAGAGATGCTCGTAACCCCATTAGGATTCAAGCTGACGGTGCTATCGTTTCTTTAAGTGAAAGGTAGTGATTCATTGCCCTTTTGTCTATTGTAATGCTCTTTTGACTATTCATGTGTTTGTCGATTTTCACCCTATTACTGTACAATTAATTGCCTTAATACATTTAACTGATTTACTGTCAAGCTGTTTTCTGACCTCATTCCTCAGCATTCTTTGAGTGCTAGCCTGCTTAACCCTTAGATCCACAAGTGCAACTGTTTTTTAGTGTATAAACAAGTGTGTCAGTGGGGATCGAGCAGTTTAGAGAGTCATGGCAGAGCAGAGGACCCATCATCACCAGCGGCTTCTTGGGGATAGCGCTACACTGCAATGTACCCTCTACCCACTAACTCACTCACTGCCCAGGAGATTGCCAATCACTTCAAAGACAAGATTGATGCAATACGTGAGGACACCTTCACTGTGCATACATCTTCCCTACTTAACATAACTTAACAGCACAGTCAACACTCTCCTCTTTTGAACTGGCTACTACTGAAGAGGTTACAAAACTTTTCTCAGATGCCCACCTAATTGTCCCCTGGATCCTGTTCCCTCGCAACTACTATGGTCACCCTCTTCTTCTATCCTATGCTCCCTCACTCACATCTTCAATTTCTCCTTCTCTAGTGGCACCTTCCCTTCCCCTCTAAAGCATGCACAGATCACTCCCATCCAAGCACTCACTGGACCCCACCAACCTGAACAACTTAATCTCATTGCTCCCATTCACCTCTAAACTTCTAGAATGCTCAGTCTACAACCGTCTTAGCTCCTACCTCATTGAAAATAACCTTCTTGACCCCTTACAGTCTGACTTTCGCTCACAGCACTCCACAGAAACTGCCTTACTAAAACTCAGTAACCATTTGCTAACTGCTAAAACCAACGGCCACTACTCCATACTCATCCTACTTGACCCCTCTGCGGCCTTTGATACCGTTGACCACCCGCTCCTTCTCAATAAACTGTTCCCTTAGCCTCCAAGATTCTGCTCTATCCTGGTTCTCCTCCTACCTATCACAGTGCTCCTTCAGTGTTAGCTACAACTCTGTCTCCTCCTCTCCATTTCCTCTTTTTGTAGGGGTACCCCAAGGCTCTGTTCTTGGACCCCTTCTCTACTCTATCTATACCTCCTCCCTTGGTCACTTAATAACCTCCCATGGCTTCCAATAGCATTTCTATGCCGATGACACCCAAATCTATCTCTCTACTCCTCACCTCACCTCTTCAGTTTCCTCTCGCATTACTAACTGACATATAAGCATGGATGTCACACCACTTTCTTAAACTAAATCTCTCTAAAACTGAGCTGATCATATTCCCTCCTTCCCATGCCCCCTCCGTGACTTTTCCATCAAAATCAATAATGCAACCATCAATCCCTCCCCTCACGCCAGGGTACTAGGTAAAATCCTAGAATCTGACCTGTCCTTTCAGCCCCAAATCTAATCATTGTCAAAAGCTTGTAGACTTCACCTCCATAACATCTCTGAAATTTGCCCCGCTTAACTAATGAAACCACCAAGCTCCTCATTCACTCCCTCGTTATCTCTCGCCTTGACTATTGTAACTCAGTCTATTATGAATGCTGCTGCCAGACTCATCCACCTTACCAACCACTCAGTGTCTGCCACCCCTCTCCGTCAATCCCTACACTGACTCCCGTTCGCCCAGTGAATTAAATTCAAAATACTAACCACAACATACAAAGCCATCCACAACTCTGCCCCGAGCTACATCACCAATCTTGTCTCCAAATATCACCCAAATCGTCCTCTCCGCTCTTCTCAAGACCTCCTGCTCTCAAGCTCCCTTGTCTCCTTCTCCCTTGCTTTTTTCCAGGACTTCTCCAGAGCATCTCCCATTCCCTGGAACTCTCTACCTCAATCTGTCCAGCTATCTTCTACTCTGGCTGGATTCAGGCGAACCCTGAAAACTCATCTCTTTAGGGAAGCCTATCACGCCTCCAGCTAATATATTTTATATTTTATCATTTTATCATTTCCATCAGCTCATTCCCCACAGTTTACAACCTTTGTACCACTTGCCCCATCCTATTGGATTGTAAGTTCTTCTGAGCAGGGCCCTTTTAACCTGTTTGTATTTTATTGTATTGTAGCTGTATTGTCTCCCTTTTATATTGTAAAGCGCTGCGTAAACTGTTGGCACTACATAAATCCTGTATAATAATAATGTAAAGCCACAGCAAACAAAGCCAGCAGTTTACTCTTATGCAGTAAAAATTACATACATTCCAGAGATTAACCACTTCGGCCCCGGAAGATTGGCAGCTTAATGACCGGGCCATTTTTTGCAATGCAGCACTGAGTCGTTTTAACTGACAATTGTGCGGTCGTGCGACGTTGTACCCAAACAAACTTGACGTCCTTTTTTTCCCACAAATAGAGCTTTCTTTTGGTGGTATTTGATCGCCTCTGTGGTTTTAATTTTTTGCACTATAAACAAAAAAAACGCAATATTTTTTACTTTTTGCTATAATAAATATCCCCCAAAAATATATAAAAAAAACATTTTTTTCCTTATGCCCCGTACACACGGTCGGATTTTCCGATGGAAAATGTCCGATCGGAGCGTGTTGTCGGAAATTACGACCGTGTGTGGGCTCCATCGGACATTTTCCATCGGATTTTCCGACACACAAAGTTTGAGAGCAGGATATAAAATTTTTCGACAACAAAATCCGTTGTCGGAAATTCCGATCGTGTGTACACAAATCCGACGGACAAAGTGCCACGCATGCTCAGAATAAAAAAAGAGATGAAAGCTATTGGCCACTACCCCGTTTATAGTCCCGGCGTACGTGTTTTACGTCACTGTGTTCAGAATGATCGGATTTTCCGACAACTTTGTGTGACCGTGTGTATGCAAGACAAGTTTGAGCCAACATCCGTCGGAAAATATCCATGGATTTTGTTGTCGGAATGTCCAAACAAAGTCCGACCGTGTGTACGGGGCATAAGTGTAAATTGATTGGTTTGCGCAAAAGTTATAGCGTCTACAAAATAGGGGATAGTTTTATGGCATTTTTATTACTAATTTTTTTTTTTACTAGTAATAGCAGCGATCTGCGATTTTTATCGGGAATGCAACATTATGGCGGACACATCGGACAATTTTGACACATTTTTGGGACCATTGGCATTTATACAGCGATCAGTGCTATAAAAATTCACGGATTACTGTAGAAATGTCACTGGCAGGGAAGGGGTTAACACTAGGGGGCGATCAAGGGGTTAACTGTGTTCCCTGTTTGTGTTTCTAACTGTAGGGGAGGGGAATGACCTAGAGGAAGTGATGGATCGTGGTTCCTAGCTAAAAGGAAGTCACGATCTGTCACGCCTCTCAGAACAGAACAGGGAAGATCTGTGTTTACACACACACACACTTGTCCCTGTTCTGCCTCTCGTGCCCGCGATCGCTCATGGCCGGCGGTCATCGTGACCGTCAGCCACTAGCATCGGCACCCCCGCTGCACAGCGGGCGCGCGCCTGCTGTCCCAATCCCGCGAGCAGACGTACAGCTGCGACAGCTCACGGGATCGTGCCGACCTGCCGCAGTAAAATGATGGTGGCTGGTCGGCAAGCGGTTAAGCAATCATTTTACACCTTTACCAAACACTGGTTCACCCTCATCTTGATTATGAAGTTCAGTTTTGGTCACCAATCCTCAATAAATCCTCAATAAAGACACTGTTGAATTAGAAAGAGTTCAGTGATAGGCAACACAATTAATAAGGGGAATTGAGGCCCTCAAATCTAAAGATTGTTAACCACTTTAGCTCCAGAAGGTTTTACCCCCTTTTACCAGGCCATTTTTTGCTAATCTGCACTGTGCTAATTTAACTGGCAATTGCTTGGCCATGCAACACTCTACCCAAATTAAATTTATATAATTTTTTTTCACACAAATAGAGATATCTTTTTGATCACCACTGAATTTTTAATTTTTTATTACATAAACGAAAAAAGACAAAGGAAAATTTTGACCCCCCCCCCCCAATATTCTCTATTTTGTGTTATAAAACATACCCAGTCAAAAAAAAAAACACATTTCTACAGGGAGCAATGGAAGAAAAAAAAATTCAGACACTAAAATAAACAGATGAAATTTCAAAGCAGCTATAGATGAGGCAAATGAGTGGTAAACACATTGGAATGGCTGGGTCGGAAAAGACATCACAAAAAGCCTTCAATTTATTATGAAAAGTAAAAATTCTGCCTGAAAAGGTGAACATAGCCTTTAATAAGGTCAAGAAGAACCCATGAGTAACAGCTAAAGGCTTGAAGACATCACTGGAATAGAAAAACAAGCCTGTTCGTGATTCTACCATATGTAAGCCTATCAACAGGCAGGTTGTCCATCGCAGAACACCACAAAAGAAGTTGCTGCTCTCCAAAAAAAACATTGCTGCATGCCCAAAGAGCACCTTGAGAAACTGCATTGCTACTGGAAAAATGTTTTGAGGACTGATGAAACAAAAGTTAAATTGTTCGAGAAGAATACTCAGCAATTTCAAGGGTGTAAAAAGGTCACAGCTTACCAACATAAAGACATAATCCCAACTGTGAAGTATGGTGGAGGGAACACCATGATTTTTGCTTGCTTTGCTGACTCAGGTCCTGGTCCACTTGGCATCATTGTTTCTGTTAGAAAAGTTTGCAAATAAGTACATTTTCTCCTTCAATGATGTGTGCTGATGAGGCTGCACTGATGGAAACTGATAGGCTGTACTGATGAGGCACTAATAGGCTGCACTGATGAGGAGGCACTGATAGTTAGCATTGATAGGCTGCATGATGGACACTGATTGGCACAGATGGGGCTGCACTGATAATCAGGGCACTGATGATTATTACCCTATTTATCAATGTAAACTATTTGCTGAGAGGCTTACCAGTTAATGGCAATCCTTTTCTGACACAGTATGTGAAGAAAGGACTGCTGATTACTGGCAAGTCTGTTCACATGTGATAAGCTGTGATTGGCCCTTTACCGTAGTCTGTGATCAGCTGGGTCTGAAGGACACAGCGGTCACAGAGCACGCGGGAGGCAGGGTTCTGGGAAGATGTCCATGGACGACCACACTGTAGCCATCTTTTGGCTATAGCACAGTCGGAAAGTACAGTGGAACCTTGGTTAACGAGCGTTTTGAAAGACGAGCAACATTTTTATTTTTAGAATCCTAAATCGGTTTGCGAGTGTTGTCTCGCAAAACGAGCAGAGTTCAAGCTAATGTGGTGTGCAGTACCGCATTTGGCCAGAGGTGCGGGGGCGCCGGTGACACTCGGAACGTTTCGGAGCCGTTCGGAAATACTCGGAATCACTCAGAAATACTCCCGCTCCCGAGTGTTTCCGAGGGTTTCCGAGTTCAGCCGAGCTGTCCGAGGCTCTCTGGCGCCCCCGGCCACATGCGGTATTGCATGCAATAGAAGTCAATGCGGAACTAATTATCTTCGTTTCCATTGACTTCTATGGGGAAACTCGCTTTGATATGCGAGTGCTTTGGATTACGAGCATTCTCCTGGAACGGATTATGCTCGTAATCCAAGGTTCCACTGTAGTTAAAAGACTTTCTCCCTAAACCATATTTTTTGCATTGGTGTGTGTTCCCTAGGGCAGTCGCCAGCTACCCATCGCCTTTGTTTGACAACCCTTTGCCTATACCTTTTAAAAATGGAGACTTCTACATATTCAAGATTCATATCCCATTGACTTCAATGGGATTCACAATAACATATGTGCAATAAAATGCTGATTTTTTTTTCACACGCAGGCCCTTGGGACTGAACCCAGGCAGATTCACTTATTTTTCATCTTTACCCACAACATCTTCAAATTCACTGACACAGCGGCTGTCCCTTGACTGACTGACCCTTCTAAGCTTGCTGACCATCATTGAAAGGACATGCATTGCATTATAGTTTTAAAAATAATCGCTCGAGCAAACATTTCCTAGGGTTGTGAACCTTGAACCTTCAGGATTTAGTTTAAACCCATGGTAGAGGTGAACCCAAACCATCAGTATCCATCTTTAGGATATAGAGTACATATATATATATATATATATATATATATATATATATATATATATATATATATATATATATATATATATAGAGAGAGAGAGAGAGTATATACACAACACAAGGCCGTGTTCACAGTATGAAAACATTTCTGGAGTTGCAGTTTCTCTGAACCCCACACAGGAAGTCTCTATGAAACAGAATCTTCTTAGTTCTAACTATCATTTATGGTTTTACTCAGATATTCAGCATCCCCATATATTATATCCCCGCATGCCAAGGTCCTAGGTGTAGTCCTGGACTCCGAACTCTCCTTTAAGCACCACGTCCAATCACTGTCTAAATCCTGCCACCTCAACCTCCGCAACATCTCCAAAATACGCCCCTTCCTAACCAATGACACAACAAAGTTCTTAATTCACTTGTTGGTTATCTCTCGCCTCGACTACTGCAACTCCCTTCTCATTGGCTTACCTCTACATAGTCTATCACCTCCTCAATCCATCATGAATGCTGCTGCCAGACTCATTCACCTTACCAACCGCTCTGTGTCTGCTCCCCCTCTCTGTCAATCCCTCCACTGGCTTCCGGTCTGCCAAAGAATTAAATTCAAAATACTAACAACTACGTACAAAGCCATCCACAATTTAGCCCCCAGCTACATCACTAGCTTAGTCTCTAAATACCAACCTACTTGTTCTCTTCGTTCCTCTCAAGACCTTCTGCTCTCTAGCTCCTCGTCACCTTCTCCCATACTCGCCTCCAAGCCTCTCCAATCCTGTGGAACTCCTTACCCCAATCTGTCCGCTTATGTCCTACTCTATTAGCTTTTAGACGATCCCTGAAAATCCCTGAAGCCTATCCCACCCACACCTAACAACAAATGTTTTTTTCATTTTCTCCATCAGCTCACCCCCCACAGTTATTACCTTTTGTTTCCACTTGACCCTCCCTTCTAGATTGTAAGCTCTAATGAGCAGGGCCCTCTGATCCCTCCTGTATTGATTTGTATTGTAAGTGTACTGTCTGCCCTCATGTTGTAATGCGCTGCGTAAACTGTTGGCGCTATATAAATCCTGTATAATAATAATAATAATTATATCATATATTATCATGAGTATTATTAACATTTCATTATGACCATTCATTTTTATTATCTTCTTCATGATTAGTGGTATCTCTTGTCCTGATTCAGTGCGGCAGAATCTTTAGTTGTATGTTAGGCGGCTGGTCTGCTGTCGTTACGTTGTCCTCCCTATCTGCTCTTTTTGTTGTCGTTTTCACTCTTTTTTAGTCTTTTGTTTTTTGTTTCTGTACAATATATCAAGTTCTATTCATTCCAACCCATAGCAGTGTCCCGATGCTTGCATGTAGCCTGGTCTCTATAAGCCTAACACGGATAGGTACCAGCATCTTTTTTCTCAGGCCCCCTGTCATGTGTATTTGTATTGAAGTGGGTAGTCTTTAGGCAGGCTGAGGAAGAGGACTGGCTCCCTGAAACATGTTCCTGCACATGCCTAAAGAGTGACTTCATTGGAGGGTGGATCCCACAGGACCTGTCGCAATGGTTGTTTCACCCAAAATAAGGCTTCCTTCTATACGGATGGTCATCAGACTCTGGAGCTTCACCATTGGTTCCCCCTGGCCAGGACCAAAAAGCGGCCCCGTAATGACACCACCTCTATTTGTATGGCAACCCTCCTCTGGAGTGAAACATGGATACATTTTTAATGCCTGATGTATACACTTGCTTGTGAGTGCATTTTATCATGACATAAAGTCTATCTGTGTTTCACCTTATTACAATTGTAGCCCCCTGGTCCTAAACTGGGGCTATAATGTAAATTTCATTTTTGGCTGAGCTGTAAACAGTTCAGACTAATTGTACAGGTTATCTGGTCTTTTTCTAATCTCAATTGAGTTGTGCATTTCTCACTGTCGCCAGTAGGTGTCCCTGGTACCACAGGCCAATATGAGAAATACAACAAGGTTGAGCTATGAATAATTATTCTTTTTCCAGCCAAGCCCAGTAAGAGGTTGCGACTGTAGCATGCTTAGTGGTGTGGTGTGCTTAGAACTGTGCAGCATTATAGGCCTCCTCAGATGACTCTCCAGAGCACTGTGCATTACAGGCCTCCTCAGATGACCCTCCAGAGCGCTGTGCATTACAGGCTTCCTGAGTCCCGACAGACCCAACTAGAAAATAAGAGCACTATGCATTAAAGGCCTCCTCAGACTGCCCAGAGCACTGTGCAGCATCACAGGCCTCCTCAGATGACTCTCCAGCGCACTGTGCATTACAGGCCTCCTCAGATGACTCTCCAGAGCACTGTGCATTACAGGCCTCCTCAGATGACTCTCCAGAGCGCTGTGCATTACAGGCCTTCTGAGTCCCGACAGACCCAACTAGAAAACAAGAGCACTATGCATTACAGGTCTCCTCAGACTGCCCAGAGCACTGTGCAGCATTACAGGCCTCCTCAGATGACTCTCCAGAGCACTGTGCGTTACAGGCCTCCTCAGATGACTCTCCAGAGCGCTGTGCATTACAGACCTCCTGAGTCCTGACAGACCCAACTAGAAAACAAGAGCACTATGCATTACAGGGCTCCTCAGACTGCCCAGAGCACTGTGCAGCATTACAGGCCTCCTCAGATGACCCTCCAGAGCACTGTGCATTACAGGCCTCCTCAGACCACTGTGTAGAGTGTCTGTGTAGTTTGTTCAAACCTTAATACCATAAATACGATAAATAATAACATGATATCATTAACATGATTATATATATATATATATATATATATATATATATATATATATATATATATACACACACACATACACACAGTATATATATATATATATATATATACACACACACACACACACACTATATGGGACGCCTGCCTTTACACACACATGACCTGTAATTGCATCCCAGTCTTAGTCTGTAGGGCTCAATATTGAGTTGGCCCACCCTTTACAGCTATAACAGCTTCAACTCTTCTGGCAAGGGATTCCACAATGTTTAGGAGTGTGTCTATGGGAATGTTTGACCATTCTTCCAGAAGAGCGTTTGTGAGGTCAGGCACTGATGTTGGATGAGAAGGCCTGGCTCGCAGTCTCCGCTCTAAATCATCCCAAAGGTGTTCTATCGGGTTGAGGTCAGTGCAGGCCAGTCAAGTTCCTCCACCCCAAACTCGCTCATACATGTCTTTATGGTGTGCGGTCAAGTTGGAACAGGAAGGGGCCATCCCCAAACTTTTCCCACAAAGTTGAGAGCATGAAATTGTCCAAAATGTCTTGGTATTTTGACACCTTAATAGTTCCCTACATTGGAACTAAGGGGCCAAGCCCAACCCCTGAAAAACAAACCCACACCATAATCCCCCCCTCCACCAATTGATTTGGAGGGGTGTCCCAATACTTTTGGCAATATAGTGTGGATGAGCAAGTTTGGGGGTGAAGGAACTTGACTGACCTGCCCAGAGTCCTGACGTTAACCTGATAGAACAGGTTTGGGGTGAATTAGAGCGGAGACTGCGAGCCAGGCCTTCTTGTCCAACATCAGTGCCTGACCTCACAAATGCGCTTCTGGAAGAATGGTCAAACATTCCCATAGACACACTCCTAAACCTTGTGGACAGCCTTCCCAGAAGAGTTGAAGCTGTTATAGCTGCAAAGGGTGGGCCAACTCAATATTGAACCCTACGGACTAAGACTGGGATGTCATTAAAGTTCATGTGTGTGTAAAGGATGGCATCCCAATATTTTTGGCAAAATAGTGTATATAATGAGTTTGGTAATTTTAGAGAAATGTTTCAATAATGTATTACAATTTAACTAAACCCATTCGATTTTTATTATTTTTATTGCATTTTTCAAGACAAACAATACATACACAACTCAAAAACTGTGGTGCCTATACAAGGTATCATACACATCACATGGCGAACTACTATAATTTGTATTATTTATCCTATAATGAGCTAAACCCATGGCTTGCTTCTTCTTGTATCTATTTAGAGGTCACTTGAGACGTCAAGTCCTCTCTCCCAGTCGTAACCAATAAAAACTCAATACTTTTATTATTCTCAACCCCCATCATATTATTTTGGAGACTCAACAAGCTGTTTCCACTTCATCTAACCATGTACGCCAGACTCTATCGTACTTCATCGGGCACCCTCTATTGAAGTATGTGTCTTTATATAAAGCAGTGGTTCTCAACCTGGGGGTTGGGACCCCCTCGGGGGTCAAATGATGATTTGCCAGGGGTCACCGAATCCTGGGCTGTTCCTGAAGCCCGCACCGCTCTCCCAGCCTTTTTGTGGCCGCCCAGCAGGGCTGTCCCTGGAGCCCGCGGTCGCCCACTCAGTCTCTTCGGAGCCGCCCATTCAGTTCATGGCATGACTGGGGGGCAGAGACTAGAGGTCAGGTGACTGGTGAGGAATGTGAAGTGGGAGGGGCTTGAGGAGACCCTATCTCCTGATTTTGGCATAGGTGTCACTACTACGAGACACCACAAAGTCAGAGACGCATTGAGTAACACTACCTGTGATTATAGTTGCCATTAAAGGTCCCCACTACAGTTCTCAGATCAGCAGATGACCTTGATCAGGAGCACCTTAGTTGGCTGATCAGAACTTCCCCCCAACACTGCCACTTATCCCATTCCCCAAACCCCCACCCCCCCACCCCCCCACAAGGAAGTAAGAGAAGGAATAAAATAGGGAATACATGGAAGGGAGAGGAAAAGAGGGGGAGGAACAAAGAAAAAGGGAGAGAAAGAATAAGAGAAAGAACAAGAAAGATGGCTAGAAAGAGGAATGGGGGGGAAAAAACAAGAAATTAGGATAGAGAGAGATAAAAGGGAAAGAAAGGAAAGCAAAGAGAAAGAGTGGTACATCCTAAAATGTACCATAAGGGTTTTAATACTGTATGAGTGTTAGGGACTCAGGGAGTGCTAAATGTCCATGGATTAGGGGCGCAAATTACTTGTCTTGCCCCGGGTGCTGACAACCCACGCTATGAAAATAATTTTACGGTTGGGGGTCTCCGACATCTTGGTAAATTTTAACAAGGGGTCATGGCACTAGGGTTGTTGAGAACCACTGATATAAAGGAAGGTTACTATTAACCAGACTTTTCCATTGTGTCAATGAAGGGGGGGTTGGCTTCTTCCATTGTATGGCAATATTTTTCCGGGCATAGAATAACAATAATCCGACCAGTGTGCGTTTTGCTATTGTTGGTACAAGTGTTTCAATTAGCCCCAAAAGACAGACTTCCATGGCATGTGGTAGTGTAGTTGATGCGACTCTATTTACCATGTCAATCACCTCACTCCAATATTGCTGAATTTTAGGGCAATGCCAGAAAATATGAGAGAAATCTCCTGGGGAGATCTCCCACACTCCGATGGACATGTAGGGTTCATTTTATGGAGTCTATGTGAAGTAAAGTACGCTCTATGCACTATATCTTAAATTGGATCAGCCGATCCCGCATAGAAACTAAGGAGCTGAAAGGAAAATCCCAGACTTCACCCCAATCATCATTGTCCAACGAGGGTATGTCAAGCTGCCAGCGAGACCAGAGTCTATCTAGAGGTTGGGAGAGACACACAGACCAAATGCGCATATAGCTGTGAGGTAAAAACCCATTCTGGAGATTTTAATCGACTAAATACGACTAAAGCTAAAACAACTGCAGATGACTAAAATGCGACTAACACTAAAATGGCATTTTTAGTCAAAAGACTATGACTAAAACGTAATTGAAATTTAACCACTTCCCGACCGCCGCACGTATATATACGTCCTAAGTTTGAACGGGGATATCGTTGTTATGGCAGCAGCTAGCTGCCATAACCCCGGTATCCCCGTTTTCGTGCGGCGGCCGGCTTTCAGATAAAAGTGGTCCCTGCGGCGGATTCGCCGCGAGATCACTTTTATCGGTGGCGGGAGAGGGCCCCCCCCCCTCCCGCCGCGATCCGGTGCCCTCCGCCGCTTACCGGAGCCGTCGGTAGCGGCGGAGGCGATCGCGTCCTTCTGCCTGGTGTGTCTGGAGACAAGTGAGGCCAAGATGGCGCTCACTCGTCTCCAAGATACTGCTGGGCGGAAGCGACGTCAAAACGTCACTTCTGTCCACGCCTCTTAAAGGCATATTTTTTCAAATGTCATTTTTCTAAATGACTTTTTTTTTTTTTTTTATTGCATTTTAGTGTAAATATGAGATCTGAGGTCTTTTTGACCCCAGATCTCATATTTAAGAGGTCCTGCCATGCTTTTTTCTATTACAAGGGATGTTTACATTCCTTGTAATAGGAATAAAAGTGACACAATTTTTTTTTAAACAGTGTAAAAATAAATAAAATATTTTAAAATAAATAATAAAAATTAAAAAAAAATTTTTTAAAACCCCCCTGTCCCGACGAGCTCGCGCGCAGAAGCGAACGCATACGCGAGTAGCGCCCGCATATGAAAACGGTGGTCAAACCACACATGTGAGGTATCACAGCGACCGGTAGAGCGAGAGCAATAATTCTAGCCCTAGACCTCCTCTGTAGCGCAAAATATGCAACCTGTAGAATTTTTTAAACGTCGCCTATGGAGATTTTTGAGGGTAAAAGTTTGACGCCATTCCAGGAGCGGGCGCAATTTTCAAGCATGACATGTTGGGTATCAATTTACTTGGCGTAACATTATATTTCACAATATAAAAAAAAATTGGGATAACTTTAGTGCGCTTATAAGACCGCTGCGCAAATACGGTGCAAAAAAAAGTATTGCAATGACCGCCATTGTATTCTCTAGGGTGTTAGAAGAAAAACCATATATAATGTTTGGGGGTTCTAAGTAATTTTCTAGCAGAAAAACCTGTTTTAAACATGTAAACACCTAAAATCCAAAACGAGGCTGGTCCTTAAGTGGTTAATGTCAAAATTAACACTGGGTGTCAGTGAGAAAGTCCCATCATTGGTGTCGGTGAGAAGAAAGTCTATCCCCAGCCCAGCATTGGTGGTCAGTGGTG